>NC_082677.1:44444732-44744732 GCF_025265405.1 Mesoplodon densirostris
TCTATGGTGCCATGAACAAGCAAACAGATAATCTGCACTCATTTAGGAGAAAGTACTTTGCGATACGTGACTTTCTAATGATCTGTATTTTTGCAATTTTATTTTATATAAATATTTAATTTTTCTTAAAATGTTCTTACATTTTTAATTTCATATTTCTTAACACAAGAACTGCACAAATCCATAAATTTGAACTTCACCTTGAGAATTTTATGAGTTTCAGGGCCTATATTTATCATTTTACCCCAATGGACTAGTGATTAATCAATGCACACTTATCACTTTTATTAAGTCACTTCCGATTCTCTTGGAGGGAAAGCTTTTATTTGTAAGTAGTAACTGTTTTTCTCTTAAAAACCACACAGCATTCCTTGAATAAATTAAATTATAATCTTTATCAATCCCCACATTATCTATTGTAAACTGGCCAACAGAATTAGTCACAGCATTAATGTTCTTGGTTCTTCCTGATATGCTGCAATGCCCCCATAGAGGAAATGCTTTCTCCTTCCTACATCATGGCCTTGGTCACAAACTGGCATTGCTTTTGCAATGCATATGATTAGCCTAAGAAATGCCAGCTTTTGTAACCAATAGACCCCCAAAATGTACATCTCAAACAGTAGTTTATTTTTTTTTCTCATATAACAATTCAAATGGTGTGTTCAGGACAAGTAAGCAGGTTTCCTACATGCGTGATTCATGCACCTGTGGCTCCAGCACTCTCAGGGAATTAATATAAGCAGAGGGAGGTGATCAAGGAAACTCCCCCTGGCCAGGGAAGTTGCCTTACAATGCCTGCCCAGAAGCATTTCATTATTACTAACAGACAGAGACTTCTTTGGGTCCACAACTTTCTCTTTCCTGAAAAATAGTTTTAGTTGTATTTTTTTGTCCCTGGTTGACATTTGAGAGTATAGAGGGACTGGAGAGTATAATGTTGGGAGTAGATAACAAATCTTTAACTTAACTTAAGAGAACCCATATTCAGATCTCTTGGAGAAAACTGTGATGCTTGACACTGAACTGCATTCATAAAATCAATGCAATTTTTGATTGTGTACTTTGGAGAAAGGATGAGTATTTCCTGTCTATGGAAAGTATAGTTTGTGCAGATATTTGTGAGCAACTGTGACAGAGATTGTTAAATCTCTATCAAGATCAGCATTTCTCCCTTCTTCATGGAACACAGTTACATTACATTTTCCAGTTCCCCTGTATTAAATGTGGCCATGATGTTGCCAGTGAAATATGAGTGGAAGAAATTTGTGTCTATGTTGGCCAAAAATTTGGAAGAGTCACAAGATGAAATGATACTAAGTTTTCTAAAAAATTATATGGAGGAAAGCTTCTCACCCATCAGCTACACCAACTTTAACTATGTAACTGGAAAATAAAATTCCATTGTATTAAGTCACTCAGATTTGGTGACTTATAAATGCTAGCTTACCTAAAGTAAAACATGTACCAATAACAGACATGGAAACGTAACTCTAAGAAGTTGTAAAGGAGATTACTAGTGAAGTGTATTAAGAATTAGGCTAAGAGTTAGGGTCCAAGTTGGATAGAAAGGGAAAAAATATTCACTATCTCATTTTTACATTTCTTCAGTGAGTTCTATTAACTAAATTGTATAACAAAGTCTTTAACATAGCCATTAAAACTTTCCTGATTCATACTTCTTGGAATTCAGTGGTTAGGACTCCATGCTTGCAATACAAGGGGTGTGGGGTCAATCCCTGGTTGGGGAACTAGGATCCCACATGCCCTGCAGTGTGGCCAAAAAATAAAATTTAAAATAAAAAAAGCTTTCCTGATTTGACTCCTGCTTAACTCTACAGTCTCTTCCTGCCTCACAATTTTATTAGTTATAATCTGACCACACTAGATTTTATTTTCAATTACTTGAATGTGACATGGTCTTCTCACACCATATATTACAGCATTAAGAGACATTTTCTTGCCTGAAATGTAATATATTTAATTTCCCCAATCACTACTCAAACTTCGGGTTCTAACTTAATGTTACTTCCTCCAGGAATGTAATAATAATCCCCAGGTTATTAGACTAGAGCAGATCCCTATGATATAAGATATCACAGATCCCTATGATATAAGATATCACAGCACCTGCTTTGCATTCTTCCATTTAAAAAGTACTTACTAACTTTCTCCCATGCACCAGGCATAGTGTTTGTGTTTGGGGATACTTGAGGATATGATGTAACAGATATGGTGCCCACTTTCCTGGGACTTATGAGAAGGTAATGTTAAAAGACTCATACAAAAATATATTAATTTTAGACAGATATTTTGATCTGAAGGAAAGTTACAAGAGAACTTGTAAACTAAATTGGCATTTAAAGATGTTTTCACAGAGGAAATATTAATGGAGATGAAATTAGGATGAGGAATATTTAAGTAACGTGGTACAGTGCAGGTAAGAGTCTATCTCCTTGTGGCACATCTATTTTGCTTGTCTAGCACCTGTGTTCCTGAGCTGGGATTGATAATAAAATACATGAGATACAATAGATTTCACCCAACACCAATTTATTTTGCTTTAAGAGAGATAACAGGGTAGGCAAACATACAAATTTCATGACAAAGGCATAGTAGCGGCCTCATGACACTCAGGAACTCTACACTGGAGATACTTACAGTGCCAAAGAGTAAGAATAGGTGAGTGCAAGCCACCTCATGATAGGGGATCAATAAGTCATGAGTCCCATTGGATTTTATGTTCTACTAGTCCTATATCCCTCGGAGATAATGTGAATAGAATCCATTCTCCAGTGCAGATGCATCTCATTAATAACAGGTACTGGTTTTGCAATAAATTACAAGTAAGGTACAGGTGCTTACTTCTGTACATAGTATTCTTAATCAGATTCTCATTTATCAAGGATCCCGTTTCTTGTCTATTGATGCCTTGATTTAATGTTACATTGAAGGTTAGCTCAAGAGTCATATCCTCAGGCTTCCATGAAGCTAGAGAAATGGCCTCAAAACCAGTTGTCAGGGCTTCCCTGGTGGCGCAGTGTTTGAGAGTCTGCCTGCCAATGCAGGGGACACGGGTTCGTGCCCCGGTCCAGGAAGATCCCACATGCCGCGGAGCAGCTGGGCCCGTGAGCCATGGCTGCTGAGCCTGCGTGTCCGGAGCCTGTGCTCCGCAACGGGAGAGGCCACAACAGTGAGAGGCCTGTGTACCAAAAAAAAAAAAAAAAACAGTTGTTAGCACTTGACTTCTACCCTGACAGAGTCTGCCGACAATATGGGAAGACCTTGGTATTGGCGGAAGGTGTGGGAAGCATACATGTTATATATTTCTAGAAATCAGAATGAATTCCTAGAGCCCAGATGGCAAAGTGGAATAAGTGAAGTGGCACAAGAGAAGACTAAAAAGATAAATATGGTTGTGATCACAAAAGTCATCCTCGCCTGTGTTAAGGAATTTATTCAATGAAAAATGGAAATTCACTGAAGGATATAATGTGTGTGGTGTCTAATGGTCAGCTTTGATTTTGAAAATTTAAGTCCAGCTGCGGCATAGGTACTTAGATGAAGAGGGGAAATGCCAGGCTACAGGGACAATCTAAGCAAATGTTATTGTTAGGTAAGACTATGGTTATGGATGTGGTGATGGAGAGATGTGTAAATTTAGGAGATAGTTAAAAGGTAAAATTGACAGGACTTGCTGAGATATTGGGTATTGAATAGAAGAGGTATGTGTTAGGAGTTAGTTCTAATTGGATATTTTGTGTTGTCACTCACTGGTTTAGAAGAGCACCAGAAAACCAGTGTTGGGACGAAAATCATGGTTTTTGTCTTAGACTTGTTAGGTTTGAGATGTCTTTGAGAAATCCAAGTAGAAATATCCATTAGCCAGGAGATATCCATTTCTGGAGCTCAGAGGAATACTATGTAATGAGACTATGGCTTTGGAAGCTATGAACCCATAGATAATAATTGAAACCATGGGCATGGATGAAATTGCCTAGAGAGTATCTAGAAGAGAGGAAAATATGGAATAAAATCAAGCTTCAAAGATCTTCACTATGTACTGGTCAGGTTACAGAGAATGAATCTGCAAAGAAATGTGCAATGTTGTAGTCATGAAGAATTAGGGAAACCTGTAGAGTATAGTGTCAAAGTAACCAAGAGAAGAGACTACTTTACAAAAAAAATAGTTGAAGCATGAGTAATATACTCAGGATTTAGAGTTATGGAAGTAATCAGTGGCCCTAGTGAGAACTGATTCAATGGAGTGATACAGTAGAAGCCAGTTTTGTCTAGAGGCTGGTGAGCGAAAGAGTAACTATAGCCAACTCTTCAGAGTAGTTTGGCTATACAGGGGGGAAAAAGCAGGAAGCTGGAAGAGTATAACACAACAAGATATAACCTTTTTTATTATTAATTAATTTATTTATTTTTGCTGTGTTGGGTCTTCGTTTCTGTGCGAGGGATTTCTCTAGTTGTGGCAAGGGGGGGCCACTCCTCATCATGGTGCACGGGCCTCTCATCATCACGGCCTCCAATATATAACTCTTTAAATGATAAATATAATGGATTTGTGAAGTTCTTGAGCAGGAAAGAGGAGCTAAAAGAACATTTAAAGTTCATTAAAAGACTGAGAGTAAGTTTCTATTTGACTAGAGACCACTCTGGATGGTCCTAAGAGTCTATTTCCTACACTCTTTGGTTTCTTAACAGAGATTTGGCTCAGTTGATCTAAGCCAGTCTGCAGAGAGTCAGGGCCTTGAACTGATTTCATCATTCCTGGCAGGCATGATAAGCACAATAAATCTATAAGATCCTTAGTGGTGTTTCTGGGTATGGATACTCCTTGATGATAGATATCTTTTATTCAAGTGTCCTCTAACCTCTTAGGCTCATCTATAAGTATATAAAACAATGGAGTAAGGGAGGGAGAGAGGCTGGTCCCTTCTGGGATTGCCCCTCCCTTCATCACATTCCATCTCCAGGCTGCTGGTTAAGGCAGGCCTCCTCTGCTGGAATCTTGGCCCTGACATGTAGAATATCTATGCCTTGCTTATGCTATGGAGTAATGGAACTTCACAGGACTGTGTGCATCCTGCTACTTCTGTGCATATACGTTTTTTTTTTCCCCTAATAAATTCTATGTTCTATTCATAGCACTAGAGTTATGTATCTGTGACCCTCTCACAGGACAGTATTTCAGAATTTAACTGCAGCAGATAAAATAGTCAAATCATCTGCCTATGACTAAATCTTATAAAGTCTTCAAGTCTTTCTGAGGATTGAGAAAATGAAAAATTTTACATGTTTAGCCAAAAAACAACCAAAAAGTCAATCAAGCAAAATCGGTTCCATTGACCACTTGCTGCCTACAAATTACCCACAGGGAAAAAAAAAAAATCTCAAGATATTCTAGAACACCTTAACCACATCTGTAACATAATTTATATACTTTCACAAAGTCTGTATGCAAGTTTGTATAAGGCTCCACCAACTTTAAATTTTTCTTTCTTCTGGGTTAGTAAAATTACCTAAGTTCCTTTTAGTTCTAGAAGGATACCTTTTTGGTTGCTAATAACATATATAAGAAATCATAAGGATTCATTAACATTTAAGAGAAAATACCTGACTTATTTTTATTGTATTTTCCCCTCTTTTATCAGAAGCTCTAGAAAGGTGGGTGATAACATGTTATTGAAGTAATGTATAATATCATTTTTTGTCAGAGCAATACTGGTAGCCATTGAATGTTTCCACAGTCATAGCCATTGAGTGGAAACATGAATTTCCTTAATATGTCCCAAATATTTAACTATAAGCAATGAAATATGTTCCTTTTGATCAAATGCCAACTATGTATTTAGGAATTTGTTATGAAAGCTGTTAATTGGTATATGATCAGACAGAAATTGCTTTTAAAATAATCCTTGACATTTCTGTCATAAATCATCATGTCACATTCAGCTCTATCATGGTAGTTTATAAGAAAAGAGCATAAACATGATGCAATTTGTCAATAAAATCTAACACAGTAGAGTACCATATGATATGCCATAAGATTGAAGAAGGAAATCCACAACTTCAGGTTAAAGAGTGATGGCCAATTGCCATAAGAACTTAACCTGACTTTTCTGTGACAATAACTATTCTAATGCTGAATTAAATGAAAACATACTTTAGTAAATATTTTACTTTCTTCAAGTGGAATAAATAGAAGGCTTTTTCTCTCTTCCCCAAAATAAGAAAATTTAATTGCATATATCTTATTAATCAAAATATCATTCTAAAATAGACATTGAGAATACAGTGTGTACAGAAACGCATAAAGTGTTTTATGCTAGACGCCTGATGACAAAATATGTTTCTCAAGGATGTTTGATTTTATCTAATTTTATAGGTGTGCTCATGGGGATGTGGGGAGGTCAATTATCACACGGACTTACAGAAAGAATTATTTCAATCCTTTCATAGTTGAAGGTAAAATGTTGTATGTTTTATCTATTTGTCTAGCTTTACTGAATATATTATTCTGTCCTTCTCTTTCTGGCTTAAATGAAGAGCTAACCTCAAATTGTATAAAGAATACTGGCTTGTGAATGCACCAGATGTTTGATGCAATATGTAAAACCTGTCACGCAAAGTAGGAGAAAAGTTACTTTTAAAAGAATATTTGAGTATATAACTCTGATTCATCTGCTTTTTTTCAGATCATACACAGACTTCTATATAAATTATAAAAGGTGGTTCCATAGATGAAAGCTGTTTGTAATTTGTAGAGACCATTTTCTTGTCAACTTTCTCATAGCAGTTTCATTATTAGGCAAACCAATTAAGTGTGCCCAGAGTAAGCCACATATGCTAAGTACACAATTTGTATAAAATTCTAATCTGTTCATTACCTTTATACCAGTAAATTTTTCCCTGACTTGGGGTAGTGGGTTCATTTTTTTAATAAGAATTTTGTGTTAAAAATGGCATGTTGAAATGCCTGACATGAGAATTCTCAAACTGTCTTAACTAGATTTCAGCACTTAATAAGCTGTAAACTGCTGAAGCTATTTGCAGATGAAGTCTCATTTTTGTCCATCAGCAGGGGGCTGGAAGCATAATTAATTGAGTGAAAGTAAAAAGACGGACAGCACGGTTACATTTATGCAAATATTGCAGCAGAACATCTAACGAAAGAGAAAAATAGCTTGAAACCAATTGGTTTGGTTTTGGACCAAAATCCACAGGGTCCATTTAAACATTGCAGACTGTGCATCTGACAGTTAAGGCTTGTAGTGTTTTTTAATACTAGCTGTGATGGTAGGAATAGCAGGCAAAAAGTTGAAGTCCAGAGAGACAATTCTATTTCTGTTTCATCTTTTTTACCTCTCATGAATGTTAAAATATCCTTGCAAAAAATCAAATATCAAATGATGCATGTGTGTGCAACCATATGCCAGGCTCTGCTGTTTGTTTCTTTTATTCATATCCCAGGCATATGTATCCTTGCACACCAAAGGTTCCACTTAATTAAAGTTAGTTAAAAGCGTAGACCACAGAGATCAGGACAGCTGCTTGAGATATTAACCTGGTTGCTGTTTGGAGACAGCATAAAGCCTTTCCTGGTATTCTGTCTCCTATCACATATTTTGGTGGGGCTTTTCCCAGTAGCTGTTTGCCTCAGAAGACTACTGACTTTTCCTTAAATGGTTGGGAAACATTAGCTTCTCCAATGATCAAAGGAAATTTCAAATTGAAATTTTGCATATTACTCATTTATATGGTTTTCCTCATGACTGTAAGGACGTGCATGACTAACTTAGTGATTGATTTTGAACTCTTTGTTTGTGTGTTTGATTTGTTGGCTATTCAGCAAGACACTGCTTCCCACAGAGAAATTCCTTAAGATCTCTTTTGTTTTTTCTTCTCATACTTCTGTTCTTAGGGCAGGTCTCATTTGGGTAGCTGAGGTTTAATTATTTCCTTTATTTCTCTTTTTTCAATGCTACAGAAGTTGGATTTGTTAGCAAAACAAGAATGGGTTCTATGTGTGTGTCATAGAATTCTGCGTGTGCCTCTCTTTGGAGAATTAGAAAAACACAACTTTTAGAAACATTTCAAAATATCATTTTCTTCAGTTAGAAATATCACTAATCTTTCTATTAAAAGTTTTATGAAAAAACGTTTAATCCTAAAAATGAATAGAATACAAAATTTTTTGAGGCTTATCAGGAGATGGTGCTAAATATAAAAACAAATTAAAACCCCAAAAAAACTAACACAAAAAAATGTCCATGGCATGTTGCTAGTGAATTATTGTAAAATATTTTTTAAATAACCTAAATTCAAAGGTTGGTAAGAGTTAAAATATGAGAGCATAGAAAACTTCAAGTAAGTGAATTCACATGGAGGCCATCCAGATTTAACAGAACTTCCTATATTATTTTTGTCTTATGAAATTCTACTCCTTATTATAAAATGTATTGCTATATAATTCTGTTTCATTTAAGGTAAGACATTAAGCCCATGGTGAAAATATTTTTTATATATTGACATATTTTTCATAAAAATATTTTTAATTAATCCTCAGAAGTTTAATTTCAAATATGGAATATGACTGCATAATTTCCAGTGTTATCAACCACTTTAAATTTCTAAAAATTATGACCCTTTATAAGCATATAGCTATTGTATACGTTGTTTTTTGCAATCTAAACACTGAAAATATTTTAGGATTTATATTCTGAAGAATGACACTGCACAATATTTATCAATAATCCCTTTCAAATGCTAACATAAACTGTTGTAAGTTTTAATATGATCATGCTTAGCAAAAACAAGTGCATTATATGTATACATAAAATAAATATATATATACATATATAAAAACTATTTACTATATATATATATATATATATATATATATATATATATATATATATATAACTGAATATAAAATAGATACAGGGCTTCCCTGGTGGTGCAGTGGTTGAGAGTCCACTTGCCGATGCAAGGGACACGGGTTCGTGCCCCGGTCCGGGAAAATCTCACATTCCATGGAGCAGCTAGGTCATTGAGCCATGGCTGCTGAGCCTGTGCATCCGGAGCCGGTCTCCACAACGGGAAAAGCCACAACAGTGAGAGGCCTGCGTATCATCAAAAAAAAAAAAAAGATACAATCGTGAGAAGTTTTTGCTTGCTTTATTTCATTATGTAAGTGGGGAATCAGGAAAATATTTCTAAGGAAAGAATCCTCAGTTTAAGACAAATATTTATCCAAACAAAAACAATTTTTCGAGCAGAAGCAAAAGAACTTCAATCCTGCAGCCTGTGGAACAAAAATCACATTCACAGAAAGATAGACAAGATGAAAAGGAAGAGGGCTATGTACCAGATGAAGGAACAAGATAAAACCCTTGAAAAACAACTAAATGAAGTGGAGATAGGCAAACTTCCAGAAAAAGAATTGAGAATAATGATAGTGAAGACGATTTAGTACCATGGAAAAAGAATGGAGGCAAAGATCAAGAAGATGTAGAAATGTTTAACAAAGACCTAGAAGAATTAAAGAGCAAACACCTAGAAGAATTAAAGAACAAACAAACAGAGATGAACAATACAATAACAGAAATGAAAAATACAGTAGAAGGAATCAATAGCAGAATAACTGAGGCAGAAGAATGGATAAGTGACCTGGAACACAGAATGGTGGAATTCACTTCCGTGGAACAGAATGAAGAAAAGAGAATGAAAAGAAATGAAGACAGCCTAAGGGACCTCTGGGACAACATTAAATGCAACAACATTCACATTATACAGGTCCCAGAAGGAGAAGAGAGAGAGAAAGTCACTGAGAAAATATTTGAAAAGATTATAGTCGAAAAATTCCCTAACATGGGAAAGGAAATAAACACCCAAGTCCAGGAAGCACAGAGAGTCTCAGGAAGGATAAACACAAGGAGAAACACACCAAAACACATAGTAAGCAAACTGAAAAAAAATTAAAGACAAAGAAAAATTATTGAAAGCATCAAGGGAAAAATGACAAATAACATACAAGGGAACTCCCATAAGGTTAACAGCTGATTTCTCAGCAGAAATTCTACAAGCCAGAAGGGAGTGGCATGATATACTTAAACTGATGAAAGGGAAGAATCTACAACCAAGATTACCCTACCTGGCAAGGATCTCATTCAGATTCTACAGAGAAATTAAAACCTTTACAGACAAACAAAAGCTAAAAGAATTCAGCACCACCAATCAAGCTCTAAAACAAATGGTTAAGGAACTTCTCTAAGCAGGAAACACAAGAGAAGAAAGGGACCTACACAAACAAACACAAAAAAATTAAGAAAATGGTAATAGGAAGATACATATAGATAATTACCTTAAATGTAAATGGATTAAATGCTCCAACCAAAAGACACAGACCAAGTGAATGGATACAAAAACAAGACCATATATATGCTGTCTACAAGAGACCCATTTGAGACTTAGGGACACATACAGACTGAAAGTAAGTGGATGGAAAAAGATATCCCATGCAAATGGAAATCAAAAGAAAGCTGGAGTAGCAATATTCATATCAGATAAAATTGATTTAAAATAAAGAAAGAAGAGACAAGGATGGACACTACATAATGATCAAGGGATTACTCCAAGAAGAACATATAACAATTATAAATATATATGCACCCAACATAAGAGCACCTCAATACATAAGGCAACTGCTAACAGCTCTAAAAGAGGAAATTGACAGTAACATAGTAATAGTTGGGGACTTTAACACCTCAATTACACCAATGGACAGATCATCCAAACAGAAAATTAATAAAGAAACACAAGCTTTAAATGACACAATAGACAAGATAGATTTAATTGATATTTATAGGACAGTCCATCAAAAAACAGCAGATTACTCTTTCTTCTCAAGTGCACATGGAACATTCTCCAGGATAGACCACATCTTGGGTCACAAATCAAACCTCAGTAAAATTAAGAAAATTGAAATCATATCAAGCATCTTTTCAGACCACGATGCTGAGATTAGAAATCAATTACAAGGGGGAAAAAAACTTAAGAAACACAAACACATGGAGGCCAAACAATATGTTATTAAATAACGAAGAGATCACTGAAGAAATCAAAGAGGAAATCAAAAAATACCTTGGGAAAAATTACAATGAAAACACGACAACTTGAAACCTATGGAATTCACCAAAAGCAGTTCTAAGAGGGAAGTTTATAGCAATACAAGCCTACCTCAAGAAACAGGAAAAATCTCAAATAAACAATCTACACTTACACCTAAAGTAACTAGATAAGGAAGAGCAAACAAAATCCAAAGTTAGTAGAAGGAAAGAAATCATAATGATCAGAGCACAAATAAATGAAATAAAAACAAAGAAAACAATAGCAAATATCAATAAAAGTAAAAGCTGTTTCTTTGAGAAGATAAATAATTTGAAAAACCATTAGCCAGACTCATCAAGAAAAAGAGTTTCTTTTAAAGCAATAAAATTAGAAGTTACAACAGACACCACAGAAATAAAAGGCATCCTTAGAGACTACTACAAGTAACTCTATGCCAATAAAATGGACAGCCTGGGAGAAATAGACAAATCATTAGACAGTTGTAACCTTCCAAGACTGAACCAGGAAGAAATAGAAAATATGAACAGACCAATCGTAAGCACTGAAATTGAAACTGTGATTTAAAATCTTCCAACAAACAGAAGCCCAGGTCCAGATGGTTTCAGAGGTGAATGCTATCAAACATCTAGAGAAGAGCTAACACACATCCTTCTCAAACTCTTCCAAAAAATTGCAGAGGAAGGAACACTCTCAAACTCATTCTATGAGGCCACCATCACCCTGATACCAAAACCAGACAAAGATACTACAAAGATACTACAAAAAAAGAAAATTACAGACCAATATCACTGATGAACATAGATACAAAAATCCTCAGAAAAATACTAGCAAACAGAATCCAATAACACATAAAAAGGATCATACACCATGAACAAGTGGAATTTATCCCAGGGATGCAAGGGTTCTTCAATATATGCAAATCAATCAATGTGATACACCATATTAACAAATTGAAGAAGAAAAACCATATGATCATCTCAATAGATGCAGAAAAAGCTTTTGACAAAATTCTACAACTATTATGACAAAAACTCTCCAGAAAGTAGGCAGAGAGGGAACCTACCTCAACTTAATAAAGGCCATATATGACAAACCCACAGCAAACATCATTCTCAATGGTGAAAAACTGAAAGCATTTCCTCCAAGATCAGGAACAAGACAAGGATGTCCACTATTGCCACTATTATTCAACATAGTTTGGAAGTCCTAGCCATAGTAATCAGAGAAGAAGAAATAAAAGGAATACAAACTGGTAAAGAAGAGTGAAACAGTCACTGTTTGCAGACGACATGATACTATACATTGAGAATCCTAAAAATCCCACCAGAAAACTACCAGAGCTAATCAGTGAATTTGATAAAGTTGCAGGATACAAGATTAACGCCCAGAAATCTCTTGTATTCCTATACACTAATGATGAAATATCTGAAAGAGAAATTCGGGAAACACTCCCGTTTACCACTGCAACAAAAAGAATAAAATACCTAGGCATACACCTACCTAGGGAGACAAAACACCTGTATGCAGAAAACTATAAGACACTGATGAAAGAAACTAAAGATGATACAAAGAGATAGAGAGATATACCATGCTCTTGGATTGGAAGAATCAATATTGTGAAAATGACTATACTACCCAAAGCAATCTACAGATTCAATGCAATTCTTATCAAATTAACAATGGCATTTTTTACAGAACAAGACCAGAAAATCTTAAAATTTGTATGGAGACAAAAAAGACCCTGAATAGCCAAAGCAGTCTTGATGGAAAAAAATGGAGCTGGAGGAATCAGACTCCCTGACTTCAGACTATACTACAAAGCTACAGTAATCAAGACAATATGGTACTGGTACAAAAACAGAAATATAGATCAATGGACCAGAATGGAAAACCCAGAGATAAACCTACACACCTATGGTCACCTTATTTTTGATAAAGGAGGCAAGAATATACAATGGAGAAAAGAGAGCCCCTTCAATAAGTGGTGCTGGGAAAATTGGACAGCTAAAGTAAAAGAATGAAATTAGAACACTCCCTAACACTATACACAAAAATAAACTCAAAATGGATTAGAGATCTAAATGTAAGACCAGACACTATAAAACTCTTAAAGGAAAGCTCAAGAATAACACTCTTTGAAATAAATCACAGCAAGATCTTTTTTGATCCACCTCCTAGAGTAATGGAAATAAAAACAAAAATAAACAAATGGGACCTAATGAAACTTAAAAGCTTTTACAAAGCAAAGCAAACCACAGACAAGATGAAAAGACACCCCTCAGAATGGGAGAGAATATTTTCAGATGAATCAATGGACAAAGGAGTAATCTCCAAAATATATAATCAGCCAATGCAGCTCAATATTTAATAAAACAAAAAACCCAATCAAAAGTGGGCAGAAGACCTAAATTGACATTTCTCCAAAGAAGACATACAGATGGCCAAGAAGCATATGAAAAGCTGCTCAACATCACTAACTATTAGAGAAAGCTAATCCAAACTACAATGAGGTATCACCTCACACTGGTTAGAATGAGCATCATCAGAAAACCTACAAAGAATAAATGCTGGAGAGGGTGTGGAGAAAAGGGAACGTTCTTGCCCTGTTGGTGGGAATGTAACCTGATACAGCCACTATGGAGAACAATATGGAGGTTCCTTAAAAAACTATAAATAGAATCACCATATGACCCAGCAATCCCACTACTGGGCACATACCCAGAGAAAACCATAATTCAAAAAGACACATGCACCCCAATGTTTATTGCAGCACTATTTACAATAGCCAGGTCATGGAAGCAACCTAAATGCCCATCGACAGACAAATGGATAAAGGAGATATGGCACATATATACAATGGAATATGACTCAGCCATTAAAAGTAACGAAATTGGGTCATTTGTAGAGACATGGATGGATCTGGAGACTGTCATACAGAATGAAGTAAGTCAGAAAGAGAAAAACAAATATCACATATTAACGCATATATGTGGAACCTAGAAAAATGGTACAGATGAACTGATTTGAAGGGCAGAAATAGAGGCACAGATATAGAGAACAAGTGTATGGACACCAAGAGGGGGAAGTGGTCGAGGGTGGGGGTGGTTGTGGGATGAATTGGGAGATTAGGATTGACATATATACACTAATATGTATTGAATGGATAACTAATAAGAACCTGCTGTATAAAAAAATAAATAAAATTCTAAAATTAAAAAAAAGAATTTTTCACTATCCTTATTATCATGCTTTTATATACATTTTGTAAGTGAAATTCTCTTCATAAAGCACAAGTTTGTTGTTGTTGTTTAGTGTAGGCTTTACGTCAATAATAATTTTATCTTTATTCTGGTAAAGGAGAGCTGACTTTGATTTATTAAGACACTCCTGAATTTAACATCATCAAAATGTTTGAGCTGCATTCTTTAGAATAGCCCTTTCCATTAATGCAGAGTTTTAATGTTTCATAATGTGAATGTTTCATTACACACACACGCACACACACAAACACACAAACATAAGTTGTCTATGTTGATTTAGAACTATTCTTTGGTTGAGAAATGAAAAGCACTATGCTTGTTTGTTTCCAAAGGATAAATACTCTTTCTCACCTGAAAATATTAGAAAGGATCATCTACTTTGTTATTATTTTAACATTTTTATTTACATTTCTATGTGTTCTGAATTAAATTACACAAAAATTCTTCTCTTGATTATAAAAGAGAAATTATAATATCAAATGAGAATTTTATGCTAAATAAATTCAGAAGACATTTATCTTAAAACTATAAACCTAAACATTTGAAGAGAAAATATGTATTTTGTCTGCTAACTAGTTCAAACAATAAACAATTTTATGCTAAACTAAAGTAATGAAAGCCATATCTTTTGTTCCTTGTTTTCAAATATGACAGAATTTGAAAAGATAAAGAAAAAAGGTATACAGTTTTAGAATCTCTAGGTAGTAATTACTTAGCATATATGTTACTCTTGACTCATAGTAAATTTTCTAGCTAAGGAAAAGGAAACAAAAGTAAAGAAAAAAGTTAAGCAACATCTGTCTTTTAGTACACATCCCTCTGGAATAAGTACCAGTTAAGACTACTAAAGAAGAATGGCAATAAAATTTCTGCTGGTTGTGAGTTAGTCAAGCTTGTAACCCCCTTTTCTTGGAAACCTCATGAAAAATGAACATGATAAACACAAAACCACTTCTAACAGAGTTGTTTCCCAAATTTACTCTACCAAGTTAGAGTATGAAATGAAATAGACAGTATAGGATTTAATACTACACTTATGGGAACAATTAGATTTCTGCTAGTATTTACTTTATTTAAGCTAGAGTGTTTCCAGAAGCAAATCTGAATGAAAGGTCCAAGCACTAAGGAAGAATTTTTTTTTTTTGCTTTTTTACTTATATTATTCAGCTTATTCAACCATCTCTAATTGATTTGTTCAAACATTGTCATTAATAGGGGAGCGACTGTAAAACTTAAGAATAAAAATATGTCACATAAGTCTCCAAATTTGCTTTCCCAGGGAGTTAAAGAGTGTAGACATAGTAATCCATTTTATAGTGTTTATAATGTCTCAGATATAGAAAGAATTGTCTATACTTCAGAAAGAATAAATCCTTTTTATTGGAAAGTGTGAGTCAATGACTACAAAAATTTAACATTCCTTTTTTTTTCTGGTAGAAACGTATAATGGAACAAGGGAAGAGCAAAACATATTTGCATATTGATCAGTTTCTTTTTTTAATACAAGAGAAATATGTCTTAAATAAATAAAATAATAATGATACTAAGATGAAATTCTTACACATTTAGCACACATCAAACTTTGTGTGTTCTAAGTTTATTTTCTCATTTAATAGTAGTTTTACAAATGAGAAAACTGAAGCAGAAACAGGTTAAGTTATTAGGTTTAAGGTAACATACCTAAGAGGAGGAAGAGGCAGGATTTGAACTCAGATCTGTTGGACCTCAAACTTAAAGCTCTTAAATATATTAAGAGCTACCAATGTCATGTTTCTAATGGAAAATTAAATATCATCATTTTGTTTGGGCATATAGGGCAGTTTCCTATATTTTAGATATTTTTAAGAAGTTCTTATTTCTTCTTCCCTACTGACCAAAATTATGCTGTAAGGATATTGGCCATTGGAGTTTTGCTCTGACCATGGTACATATTAGATGAATGGTTTTGAGTAAAGATTAATATTCGATTTTCATAGAGGTTATGACACTTTAGGGAAACTAAAATGGCTACATATATATTGATTAGAGTCTCTCAGTATAGAAGCATATTTTACTTTTATAGGTGTTTGACTAGAGTGAGGCAGGCAGAAACCAAGATGCATGCCTTCATTGAACTTGTGGTCTAATGTTAGAAGGCAGAAAGTGTTATTGAAATCCATGCATCCAAAGAGACAGGAATCTAAATCCAGAGTCGCAGATTCTCCAACCATAAGGAAACATACTAAGAGGTAGATCCTAAAAAACACTAGGTCCCACCTTTTGTAGAGCATATTAATGATTTGTTACTCTTTATACCAATATGCCACTCATGCTTTCAAGGAACTGGCTAAAGACAGGAAGAATTCATGATATATAAATACTGGAATATCTGACCAACAAGAAAACCAAAAATCACATAGTCAGGTTACACAGAAACACAAAATCCAAAGGCAGGGCAAGTATTAAAAAAAAAAGTAAAAAATTACAGATGGACAATGCAGAAGTCGAGGAGTTCACACTAGTCATTTGAGTGAAAGACACTGATGGTTCTCTAATTGATGGTTTAAAGTTAAATATCACCTCCAAGCAACTTTCTTTTCTTTTCTTTAATTAGAAACCAATTTCAGTTATGAAACCTAGAGCTAACAAGTAATACAAAGTGAATGGGTACAAATAGCCAAAAGGAAAAAGGAAAATATTTTGACAAATAGTATATCTTGATCCATGTTATAGTTACTAAATTTTCTCGCCCGTGGGAAAAAAAATCTGGATTATTTGTAAAACTTAGTTGGAAAAGTCATCGTGAGTAATAGTAATATTACCAAACTCCTATTGGATTTTGAAATCTAATTCTTGATTATCACTGCATCCATGTGATGTGATATCACTATGTGATATTAACAAATTTACTACTGAAGGAATTAAGTGAGAGTTTTCTTGGTGGCACAGTGGTTAAGAATCCACCTGCCAATTCAGGGGACATGGGTTCGAGCCCTGGTCCAGGAAGATCACACATGTCATGGAGCAATTAAGCTTGTGTGCCACAACTATTGACCCCGTGAGCCTAGACCCTGTGCTCCACAACAAGAGAAGCCACCGCAATGAGAAACCCGTGCACCACAACGAAGAGTAGCCCCTGCTCACCAAAACTAGAGAAAGCCTGTGCAGCAACAAAGACCCAACAAAGCCAAAAATAAAATTAAATAAATAAATACATTTATTTTAAAAAAATAATTAAGTGAGTTAAAATCATTCAGTATAGATATAAACTACACTAACTTAATTTCTACATTGTCATACCTTATCAAAAAATTAAATACAGAGAAAAGAAATATTTCTTCATAAATAAATATAAAAATCTTTAATTGGCAAATGCAAAGAGGCTAATCAGTCCCAGGTTTGAAATTCTTCTGCATGTATATTGGTTACTTTTGGTAAGGATTATTTGAAAACAAAGTTGAAAGCCAAGATTTCACTAATGCATTGGAACTTAGTCTACATTTTTCTACACATAGTAAAGAAAAAATGGTTTCTGTTCTGTGATGAGTTTCTCCATTTTCTTTCCCTTTCATTTCTAGCCCTATTCCCTAAGAAAATCAGTTTCCAGAAATCCTATTTCCAAACTATCTGCAGTGAAGAATCTGTTCAACTGTGACATACTAACATGAGACTGAAATCAGGATAGTGAGCAAATTGGAAGTATGATCACATGTTTCTATATTAGTATTTCTGGAAAGAATCTTGGATGAGGAAACTGAGACCCATGAACTTCCTAGAGAGTGAGGTCTGGGACTCAGAACCATCTCTCTCTATTTCTAGGCCAAGGCTGTATCATGGGAGCCTGAGTGGAGCAAAAGAAAACGACATCTTAAGCTTAACTCCAAGAAAGTCAGAAGAAATTCTAAGATAATATTCAGCAAATGAAAGGGAATATATACAGTAGAAATAGAGAAAAATATGTGTTTTAATTGGATCAAGATAATAGGATTTAGAGGTATATAATTGAAGTGGGAGTTTGTGACACATGTATATATGTATATATATTAATATAAATAATATCATATATAAATATATCATATATAAATAATATCATACCACAGAAGATTAAACATGCTTTTTGAAAATGTCTTCTTGTTTTAAGAACTGTCCTTTATTTTTTAATTTATTTACTTTTTTAATTGAAGTATAGTTGATTTACAATGTCATGTTAGTTTCAGGCATACAGCACAATGATTCAGTTATAAGATAGATATAGACAGATAGATATATACATACATAGATTCCTTTTTAGATTCTTTTCCCTTATAGGTTATTACAAAATATTTAGTTCCCTTTGCTATACAGTAGGTCCTTGTTGGTTATCTATTTTATATATAGTAGTGTGTATATGTTAATCTCAACAACTGTTCTTTAAATTGGATTGTTTTCATTAATTGCATTGAAGAATGCATAGCAGAAAACCTCCATATCAAGTCTTCATATATGACATACTGTCAGTTCAGACCTGGTACCTTTTGGCAGTAAGTTAAATATGGTAGAATGATTCAAACTTGAGTATTTAATACCTACTTTAACTGAATAAGATTAGCTTTCTAGACTTACCCTTTCCATATAGAATAAATACGTCCTAAACTGCTAAATAATTCAGTAGAATTTAATGAAATAAAAGCAAATGCTTCATTATAGTTTTATAGTTAGAGTGGTGTGCTTTTGTACAAAATAAAAAATTACGCTTAGTCCACTCACAGACAATGAATTGTTGTCTTTGGAAAAGCAGTAAAAGATTCAACATGAAAAGAACAACACATCTGGTGCTAAGCTCAGTTGCCTAAGTGAGTATGCAAGAAATTATTATACAAGGGAAATATACTGTACATTCATGGTAAGTGCAGTATATCAAAGGTCACTGGTGTAAAGGACTGAGAAGGTATATGATTAAGATGATTTCACATTAACTGTGAAGTTGATTGTTTAGAAATCCCTCACTTACTTTCTATAATTTCTGTTGAATAATCTGGAGACCAACTGATAATTCCATGATACTATAATACTAGTTTTAATTTTCTGACTGTCTTATTCTAGCTTAAATGCTCTCCATGTGTTTACATATTAATAATATTGTTCAGATTCCAAAACGGGCTGAAATGGAAAAAAAATTTTCCCTCCCAGCACCTGTTGATGTGTCCCAAAGAAGTAAAAACAAAATTTAAAAACAGAATAAAGCAGAAAACAAGATATGATAATATAATAATGAATTTATATAAACCATTTAAGATTCCATTATTTGATGGAACTACTGATTACTATTGGTACAATGGACACTTTAACAACTAAAACTGGCTGAATGCTACTAGATGCCTGACAATGTGTTGTACACTTTATATAGATTATATTATACAAACAATAATAATCCAAGGAGGATATATTTCTTCTATCAGTCTCATTTTGTAGGAGATTGAAAGTGAGTTATAAACAGCAAATTACAAAGGTTATTCATATTATAAAAAACAGACCAAACTCTTATCTATTGCACTAATCTTTATTAAATTTTAATACCCTGCACAATTTTATATTTGCTTCTTTTCAACATAAGGCATGAAATGGAAGTTGTAGAACTTGTCCTGAAGTACATACATTTAAGAGATGGATGTAAATAATCTAGAGCAGTGTTGTCCAATAAAACTTTGCAAGTGATGGAAAATTTTGGCCCTGTCTGATATGGTAACCACTAGCCACATGTGGCTATTGAGAACTTGAAATATTTCAAATAAGACTGAAAAACTTACCTTTAAATTCTATTAAAGTTTAATTAATTTTAATGCAAATAGCCACATGTATTATATTATACAGCACTGATCTAGAGAAGTAACAATTAGGCTATATACCTATTCTAATAAGTAAAATAACCTTTGGATTAGTGAGAATATTCTATTTCCTCTGCAACCTTAAAAATAGAAAATTGAGTAAAAGGACCACATATGATTTATTGTAGTAAAATACTCTTGACATTTCAAGATGATAAGTCATTACTGAGTAAAAAAGTATTATTTTCCATTAACAAACTAAAGATTGTCATTTTTGACACTATCATTTTTTTTCCTGCTAAATATGCTCAAATTTAATAAAACCTGAAGCACTCCCATGTAAATGACATAGTGCATTTTAAAGTACTTTTTAAAATGGGCTCCAACTTAAATTTAAAATTTGTATTTCATAATGAGGATTTAGGATGAGGTAAAGACAATATTCATAAGAACTGTATTATTTATATGACATGGTGGATACATATGTTTATATAGATAGTTTGTGATGACACATTTGGGTTTGAAGAATAGGCAACTTTAAAAGGGATAAAAGAAAGTTGACAAATTATATGGGTATTATCCCTTTTTTGGGGGGGCATGCTACATTTAGGCTGTCCAAATATTCTTTTTAAAGAAGAGAAAAGTTGGCTTCTCTATATGCTTTACTTAATGTGTTATTATTAGCTAACATAAGCCCTTTCATGTGTAGTATCATGTAATTCCACTCTTTCCATATTCTATGTCAAAATGGCTTATGGATGTGTCACAAAACATACTATTATATAATAGAAAATAACAATAAAGTTACCTTCTGCAATCTTTTTTCCATGATAAACAACATGTTATTTTGCTCTATTTAGAAGCTTACTTGGTGTCTTGCTTTTTGGTAGTTTAATTTGGTAGTTATATTCTATTTACTTTCTAGGATTCAAATTATATATGGTATATCTATGAAAATAAATGGTTAACATAGTTTCTCTGTGCACAATTTTATTATCATTCGTAGTTCAAATTTTAATATGAAAATTTTGAGTAGCAACAGTAAATAAGGAATAGGTAGGGTCCAGTGGAAACATTTAATCTAGAGTTAAGAGGACATAATTCATGGTGACTAGAGAAAACACCATATATTTCCAACCTTTTCCTTTCTTTAAGAATTCAATAACTTGAGCCCAGGCTGCTGGACAGAAAATGTTAATCATACAGAAGCATAACAATTGTGAGAGTGAATAACAAGATTTAAAATCGATAGAAGAACATTTGTTCTCGCCCTTCCTATGAACAAAAGAGGTCCCCTGATATCATAGCTGCAGAGGTCAAGCAAGATTAAAAATGTGGAACAAATCTTTAAAAAAAAGCAAAGTCACCAAAAACAAAGTATTTGAAAAATATTAAAAATATACTAGCTTATTTTAGAGTATTCTGATAATTTTCTTCCTTCATTTTGATGAAAAATTGAGAAAGTCAAGAAAAACTACATATAACTAAAACCTTGACTCTCAATGTAACTTTAAGGGCATACACAATCCATGTAAATATTTTATGAACAATTTAATACACACAAGAGAAAATAGTAGTTATACCTTGTTGATACTTATGTTTCCCAAACTGAAACTGAGCAAACTGCCAACAAGACACAGGTGCATCAAAGATGAACAGGTGAAAGAAATAAAATACTGTTGTGGAGAAAATATTATCTTTGTCCATTATGCATTTACATTAGGACACATTGGCACATCTGTTATGTATTTTCTAAAGATATAGGTTTATATGAACAAGTTTTATTAAGTTATAATTCCAAATCTATATTTTCCCCAGACCTATGTATATGACACCAAAATTATAATATCTGAGTTATGGCGATAAATACATTTCAATGAACTGCACTGAAAAGTTTACTAGGAATCTGATTCAACTGTGAATTCATTCCAAGATCCTTAAGTTGAATATTTAGAATAGAAAACATTATCATGTGGTTTTGAAATAATATTGTCATGTTGTTATTATTTTGGGTTTGAGTCTAACCACTAACCACTCTGACTGATAACTCTTCTAATTCATTTTTACAAACCCTAAAGGAGGAGTGCTATGTGGACAAACTGGACTTGTGTCCATTGGGTATACAGCAAACCTTGAAAGCAATTAGAAATGAGATTTAAGTTTTAAAAAGTAAAATATTATTGTACTTACTGTCTGTTTGTTTTAAAAATTATTTCAGTTCTTACCCTCAAGTACCCAGCAACCTCATTTTGTAAGAAAAAATTATACATATAGGCAAAATTTAAAAAAAAAAGTACTTTACTCATGTGGTAGAATTGAAAAGGAGCTATACTTAAATCTAAAGGTAAAGACTTTTATTATTGGGTCTGTCAACTTTGGGCTTCTTGACCTTGAGAGTGTCTTTTAATTTCTCCATGTACAGATTTGAATTAGTTGATTTCTAAGAACCACTTCAGCTATGTATACACACATACACAAACTCATACATATATTCTCATATACATATGCATACTTTTATATGTAAACTATATTTTAATTTTAAATACAATTTTAATTAGAGTTAACTTTCTTTCTATAAAAAGGTGTTTATTGCAGAAAATTGGGTTAAAACAGACATAAGAGGGCTTCCCTGGTGGTGCAGTGGTTGAGAGTCTGCCTGCTGATGCAGGGGACATGGGTTCATGCCCCGGTCCGGGAAGATCCCACATGCTGCAGAGTGGCTGGGCCCGTGAGCCATGGCCACTGAGCCTTTGCGTCCGGAGCCTGTGCTCCACAACGGAGAGGCCACAACAGTGAGAGGCCTGCATACCGCAAAAAAAAAAAAAAAAAAAAAAAAAAAAAAAAAAAATACATAAGAAAAATAAGTTTTAAATATAATAACACTTTGAAATGATAATTGTATGTATATATTAGTCATATTTCTGCACAACACATCCATATATCTTTAAAAGTTTATATCATTATATCACTAGTAAGAAGACTGAATCAGTAATCAAAAACCTCCCACAAAACAAAAGTCCAGAATCAGAAGGCTTCACTGGTGAATTCTACCAAACATTCAAAGAATTGCTCCCAATCCTTCTAAAACTCTCCCAAAAATAGAAGAGGAGGGAACACTTCTAAACTCATTTTATGTGGCTAGTATCACTTTGATACCAAAACCAAACAAGGACACTATAAGAAAAGAAAATTACAGGCCAATATCCCTCATAAACATAGATGCAAAAATCTTCAACAAAAAATTAACAAAATAAATTCAACAATACATTAAAAGAATCATATGCCATGATTAAGTGGAATTTATTCCAGGGATGCAAGGATGGTTCAACACCCACAAATCAAGCAACGTGATATACCACTTTAAAGTAATAAAGGATAAAACCCACATGATCATCTCAATAGACACAGAAAAAGTGTTTGACAAAATTCAATATCCATTTGTGATTAAAAAACTCTCAACAAGGTGGGTATAAAAGGAAACACACCTCAACATAATAAGGGCCATATATGATAAGCCTGCAGCTAACACCATACTCAGTGGTGAAAAGCTGAAAGCTTTTCCCCTAAGACCAGGAAAAAGACAAAGAAGCCCACTTTGCCACATTGTTTAAAATAGTATTGGAATTCCTAGCCAGAGTGATTGGGCAAAATAAAAAATAAAAAAATAACAGAAAGAAATTAAAAGGCAATCAATTTGGAAAAGGGGAAGTAAAACTGCCATGGTTTGCAGATAACATATTATCAATATGTATAGAAAACCCTAAAGATTCCACCAAAAAATTCAGTAAAGTTGCAGAATATAAAATCAATATACAAAAATCTGTTGTGATTCTATACACTCATAATGAACTATCCAAAATAGAAATTAAGAAAACAATTTCATTTACAATTGCATCAAAAATGATAAAATATCTAGGAATAAATTTAACTAAGGAGGTGAAAGACCTGCACACTGAAAACTATAAGACACTGATAAAATAAATAGAAGGAAACACAAAAAAATGGGAAGATACCCCATGCTCAGGGACTGGAAGAATTAACATTGCTAAAATATCCATACTACCCAAACCAGTCTACAGATTCAGTGCAATCCCTATCAAAATACCAATGGCATTTTCCTTAGAAATAGAACAAAGAATCCTAAAATTTCTATGGAATCAAAATGACCCTGAATAGCCAAAGTAATCTTGAGAAAGAAGAACAAAGCTGGAGGCATCTTGCTTCATGATTTCAAACTATATTACAAAGCTATAGTAATCAAAACAGTATGGTACTCACACAGAAACAGTCAGATTAATGGAACAGAATAGGGGCCCCAGATATAAACCCATACACCTATGGTTTTATTAAAACAAAGGAACCAATAATATACAATGGGGAAAGGACAGTCTCTTCAATAACTGGTGTTAGGAAAACTGGACAATCATATATAAAATAATGCAACTAGACAACTATCTCATACCACTCACAAAAATTAACTCAAAATTGATTAAATACTTGAATGTAAGACCTGAAATCATAAAACTCCTAGAAGGAAACAGGTAGTAAGCTCCTTGATGTAGGACTTACCAATATTTTTTTTTGGATATGACTCCAAAAACAAAGACAACAGAAACAAAAATAAACAGATGGGACTACATTAAACTAAAATATTTCTGTACAGCAAAGGAAATTATCAGCAAAATGAAAAGGCAGCCTACTGAATGGGAGAAAATATTTGCACAACATATATCTGATAAGGAGTTAATATCCAAAATATATAAAGAACTCAAAGAGCTCCATAGCAAAAAAAAAAAAAAAAAAAAATCTAATTGAAAAATGGGCAGACGATCTGATAGACATTTTTCCAAAGAAGATCTTCATATGGCCAATAGGTACTTGAAAAAGTGCTAAAGATCATTAATCATGAGGGAAATGCAAATCAAATACCACAATGAAATAGTACCTCACACCTGTTAGAATGTTTATTTTCAAAAAGACAAGACATGACAAGTGTTGGTGAGGATGTGGAGAAAAGGGTACCCTTGTGCACTGTCAGTGCGAATGTAAAACTGGTGCAGCCACTATGGAAAACAGTATGGATGTTCCTCAAAAACTTAAAAATAGAAATATCATAAGATCCAGCAATTCCACTTCTGGGTATTTATCCTAAGAAAATAATAACACTAATTCCAAAAGATATATGCACCCCACCATGTGCACTGTAGCATTATTTATGATATCAAAGATATGGAAAAGACCTGTGTTCATCAAGAAGTGAATGGATAAAAAAGATGCAGTGTATACATATATACAACATGGAGGGACCTTGAGTGTATTATGCTAAGTGAAATAAGTCAGAGAAAGTCAAATACCATATGCTCTCACTTATGTGTGGAATTAAAAACAAAAACAAATACAAAAAACAACCTAAAAAGCTCATAGATACAGGGAATAGATTGGTGGTTGCCAGAGGCAGTGGAGTGGAGGGTGGATGAAATGGGTGAAGGGAATCAAAAGTACAAACTTCAAGTTATACGATAAATGCAATAGGAATATAATGCGCAACACAGTGGTTATAGTTAACAATGTGGTATTGCATATTTGAAAGTTGCTAAGAGAATAAATCTTAAAAGCTCCCACTGCCAGAAAAAAAAATGCTGCAACTATGTAACATGTATGGTGATAGATGCTAACTAGAGTTATTGTGGTGATCATTCTGAAATATATACAAATATCAATTCATTACTTTATACACCTGAAACTAATATGTTATTTGTAAATTATACTTCAATAAAAATGAAGTTGACTACAATGTTGACTTTTTCATTTGACTTTCTAAGTCATTTACACTTTCTATATTTTTATGAATTCTTCCAGAATATAATTTTTGATAATGTCAGTTTATTCCATCATATAGATTTAAGCAATACTGATACGACTCTGATTTAATGAATTCCCTATTGATTATCTTCCAGTAGATAAGAATCACTTTCCTATAACTCTACTTAGTTTGATTTTATTCCTTCTCTCCAACCACAAGGTTCCAGATGTTTCTGAGCTCAGGCACATTCTAAAACCCTATATCATCTCAATATATTTATTTCAGTGCTTATACCAGACAAAGTAATTTCCTGTCACATAATACCAAAATAGTAATTATAATAATTATAACAGCTTCCTGACACTGACACTAGCTATAGTTATCTGGCCATGCTTGAGTATCTGACCCAATGTGGGACAATAAGCTCTTGTACAGACTGGGTTCTGGACCAAGAAAGGACTGTGTGAGTCTCACAGGAAAGAAGCTCTGAAGCTGAGACATGCAAAACTCCCACCCTTATGTGTGAAGGGAAATGGTTTGCAAGGAGAGAAAGGGAGATGAAGGGAATGGAAAGAGACTTTTGTTGACAGCCAAGAGTCTGGCTTCAGATTTTGTTGACTCTCAGGTGTATTCCTGTTCATGGTTGTGAAATATCCTTGTGCTTTTATTTCAGCTGGAACAGGGTGGGGCTGGGGAAGTATGGAGGAAAGGGGGATGGTGTGGGGGGAGGAAGGTGGTGGTAAGTGGGTAGAAATGAGGAGAGGAAGATTTGTGTATGATAAAACATTTATGTGCATCTACAGATACTGTGTATATATAAAAAATGAATAAAACTACTTTGTCCAATTTTGGTCAAGATGGGACTATGTGATCCAAGGAGGAAAAGATGAATTTAGAGCCAAACTTTACAAAATGAATTGCATATGATATTTTAAATAATAAGACACAGGGAACTCTACTCAATATCTTGTAATAACCTATAATGGAAAAGAATCTAAAAAAGAATATATATGCATGTGTGCATGTGTGTGTGTGTGTGTGTGTGTTACTAGTAGGAGGTAGAACTAGAATTAATTCAAAAGAGTTCTTAAAAGTACCAACAGGTTATCTTCTATATCATACTTTCAGAAGATGTCCCTCTAAGAAACTGATGGAAAATTCTCCAATCAGTACAGAATTTCCCACTGGTAGAAGATTATTTCTGAACTATAAACACATCAAGTCACATGTAGACAAAGACAAAAACATGGAGTTCTACTTATGATAGAAACTGTCAATGGAAAAAAGTTGAAATATTTCCTCCTATATGAATTTTTAAGAATTGATTTTAGAAAAAATATATATAATAAGATAGGGATATTGAATTATAATAAATAAATAAATAATAGTAGTAGCTACATGCAAAATTATCTGAAATTAAATTACCAATTTCAAAAATTACATTTACAATTTTTAAGTAATAGAGAGAAACAAATCACTCAAAAACAATAACAATTTATTTCCAACATACAGACTTATAGAAGAGGAAACACTGAGTTTTTGACACTACATTTAGATAGTTTGTGGAAGGATATTTTTATAACTTGTTCCAAACAATAAAACATCTCAAGAAAACTAAATAGAGACTATGCATTTATATATTTTCATTGATTTTACTTAGCACAAGAAGGGTGTGGTTCAGCAAATTTAAAAAAATATTTTTGAAATACAGTTGATTTACAATGTCACAATATATATATATATATATATATATATATATATATATATATATATATATATATATTCTTTTTTAGGTTCTTTTCCACTGTAGGTTATTACAAGATATTGAGTAGAGTTCCCTGTGCTATACAGGAGGTCCTTGTTGGTTATCTATTTTATATATAGTAGTGTGTAAATTTTAATCCCAGACTCTGAATTTATCTCTCTCCTCCTTTCCCCTTTGGTAACCATAAGTTTGTTTTTTATGTCTATGAGCCTATTTCTATTTTGTAAATAAGTTCAGCAATTTTAGAATAAGTCACTCTAACCATTGTCAGATAACCATGTTCCTATTTTTCTAATTATTAAATACACATTTGAACAGAGCACATTTTATTTCACAGATTTGGTGTTCCAATGAGATTATAGATTTTATAATAAAAATCATCACTGTGCTTCAGAAAAGAAAGTCCATTAATGTAACGAATATAGTAAATCAGGTGTCTTAGAAAATTTACCTTTCCTTGTTGGACACACAGGGGCTGCCCCCATGTCCATATTATTGGATTTTGCATTTACAGTCGTAGCTGAATGAATACATTTGAGGGGATATTTTGCCTAGGATAAACTAATCAAATGTTTTTCCTTGCAATTTGGTATTTCAAATACAGTTAAGTTAAATACAGTGTTTTAAAACATCAGTCTTTTAAATTTTTAGACAGGGACTACAGTAAGAAATATATAACACAATAGACCTTGTACATGTAGCTATATATTAAGAAAAACAAGTTTTACAAAACAGTAATTATTCTGGTTATTATATGTTTTCCTATTTTCTATTCTATTCTATGATTTTTTTAAACTTTTTATTTTATATTGGAGTATAGCTGATTAACAATGTTGTGACAGCTTCAGGCGCACAACAAAGAGACTCAGCCATACATATACATGTTCCCATTCTCCCCCAAACTCCCCTCCCATCCAGGCTGCCACATAACGTTGAGCAGAGTTCCCTGTGTTGGTTATCCATTTTAAATATAGTAGTGTGTACATATCTATCCCAAACTCCCTAACTATCCCTCCCCCCCACGCTTCCTCCCTGGTAAACATAAGTTCATTCCCTAAGTCTGTGAGTCTGTTTCTGTTTTGTAAATAAGTTCATCTGTATCGTTTCTTTTTAGATTCTGCATATAAGCGATATCATAGGATATTTCGCTTTCTCTGTCTGACATACTTCACTCGGTATTACAATCTCTAGCTCCATCCATGTTGCTGCAAATGGCATTATTTCATTCTTTCTAATGGCTGAGTAATATTGCATTTTATATATGTACTACATCTGTATCCATTCCTCTGTCGATGGACACTTAAGTTGCTTTCATGTCTTGGCTATTGTAAATAGTGCTGCAATGAATATTGGGAAGCATGTATCCTTTCGGACCATGTTTTTCTCCGGATATATGCCCAGGAGTGGGGTTGCAGGGTCATATGGTAGCTCTATTTTTAGTTTTTTAAGGAACCTCCATACTGTTTTCCATGGTGGCTGTACCAATTTACATTTCCACTAACAGTGTAGACGGGTTCCCTTCTCTCCACACCCTCTCCAGCAGTTTTTGATGATGCATTTTTTTGATGATAGCCATTTTGACTGGTATGAGGATCACCTCATACCATCTCATTGTAATTTTGATTGGCATATCTCTAATAATTTGTGATGTTGAACATCTTTTCATGTGCCTCTTGGCCATCTGTATGTCTTCTTTGGAGAGGCGACCGAGAAAGGATTAACCTGCAAAATTTACAAACAGCTCATGCAGCTTAATATCAATAAAACAAAACAACCCAATCAAAAAATGGGCAGAAGACTTAAATAGATATTTCTCCAAAGAAGACATATAGTTGTATTATATTAAGTACTGATAATGACCCACTAAGCAGAATTCAGGAACCACTAATGGACATAAACCAAAACACAGCTTTGGAAAGAGCTCTATGAATTTTTGCTGCTGAAACCCTGCTCATCCTTGGCTCCTTCACTTCTTAAATCTTGGTTGCTCAACTCTTCCTGCATTTGTAAAATAGTCTGGTATACTTCCAAAAAGTTTCACTTTTAATTTATGACAAACAGAGTCTGCTTTCCCCACCCACAAGTCAGATCACAAATCAGATCGTAACTCTTCTCAGGACGCTTATTAATTTTCCTCAATTTCCTCTTTCTTTTGAATCTGCCAAAGGTGTCTATAAGCGGAGAAATTCAAATAAAATAAAGGAGGGTAGTAATAATCTCTCACTCTTAGGGCTGACTTTTGGTGTACCATATTAAGAGTTAGGAGAAGAAGAGGAATGCTTGGATCACTGGCTTTTACTGAACTGTAGAGTTTTAGATTGAAAAATGTGCTGTTAGAAATGTATTTTATTTGATAACAATTAGATTTAATAAATTGTTAAGCTGCCTCTGTGCTTTAAGATATGGCAGTTTAAGGGTTAAAAATAGTTCCTGGGGAGTGACAATCACTTTGGACCCGTTTACATTTGTTGACACCAACATTATTTTATATATTAATTCTTACCAATTTTACAAATGTGTATTACATTCTTACTACTAAAACTTTAAAAAACATAAATTTAAAACATCTGATACATTATATAGGTACATAATAAAGATTACATCTAGCATTTGTTAAAAAGTATATATGGATTCACATCAAGGGTGTGAACATACTATGAACACACTAGAGCTTGAGAGAAGAGGCTACAGAGAAGGAAACATATGTTTTACTTCCATACAATTATCATGTAAAACTAAAAAGGAAAATAAATTTGTTATAAACAACGATTCTTCTTTAAGTTTCTTAATTGATTATCCTCTTTTAAAAGTTCAGCCTGTCCTCTTAAAATTTGGTCTTCAATATAAGATGGATCTCTGAGAGTTATTGCCAAGTTCTGAGATCATTCACCCTAACCAATTTCTCTTTATCAACTTTAAGAATCTTTAAAGTCAGTAGTCAATCAAAAGTCAATAAAGGGGCTTCCCTGGTGGCGCAGTGGTTGAGAATCTGCCTGCTAATGCAGGGGACACGGGTTCGAGCTCTGGTCAGGGAGGATCCCACATGCCCCAGAGCAACTAGGTTCGTGAGCCACAACTACTGAGCCTGTGCGTCTGGAGCCTGAGCTCTGCAACAAGAGAGGTCGCAATAGTGAGAGGCCCGCACACCGTGATGAAGAGTGGCCCCGCTTGCCACAACTAAAGAAAGCCCTCGCACAGAAACACAGCAAAAATAAATAAATTAATTAATAAACTCCTACCCCCAACATCTAAAAAAAAAAAAAAAGTCAATAAAGATTAGCATGCATCTACATGAAGTCAGGAAGATCAAATGAAACCCCAAATCCTTATTCAATCTTGTCAATATATAATCCTGTGCTCAATATGCAAAGGTCATTCTCAGGGAAATCAAATCTTCCCTTGTCTTCAAAGGTCAGAACCATAATTTCTATTTCAGAAAAATAGTTGATTAAAATAAAAATATTGGGTTTTTTTCAGGACAGTCAAATGAAATAATCTTCCAGTTGTATTTCATCCTATTAACAATGTGTATACATATATGGGCTGAATGAGGATCTTGTCAAATTAAACACATTATTTGGGCTATCTTAAATAGAATTTGCCATTTTGTGAGATGCCATTTCCAAGGTCATGAAAAGCTAAACTGATCATAGAATAGATTGCTATATATGGCACTCTGAAAAATTCTAAGCGGTGAAAAACAATTTTTGAGTTCTACATTTGTAACATCTTTATCTTTCACAACCATTATGTGTCAATGATTACTGACCTTTACTTAATGTTGGCTCTATCATTTTGGGAAGCCTAAGCAGTGGTAGCAAATAGACTCAATAGGTATAATGACTCAAACACAATTGATGATCCTTCTTGCTTTCATAATAGTACAAGTACATGTTCCCAATCTGTAGTGACCCCTTACAAAGATTCCAGTGTCTTTATTTCTTCTGTTTTATAGCTTTACTCTTCCTAATGTCATCTACATCCATTCAGAGGAAGGGAAAAACGGCATGAGGTGGCACAGCCACTCCTTATATGTCTTGGTCTAGAAATGCTACAAACCACTTACTTTCACATTCTTTTACCTAGAAATTGCCACACCTAATCACAAGACAGAAGGAACATGCAATCTTGCAGTAAGCAAGATGAATATATCTTGAGCAGTTTGCAGTATCTGCCATAAACACACATTAAAATTTTTTTTCTCAAGTAGAGTTTTTTGTTGATATTAGTTTTGAAAATAAAGATATTATAATATCTTAAATTTACCACTGTGAGATAATTTTTAAATGTGGCAAGTTCCAGTAAGGCTTAATAACAAAAGAAGTAAACACAGGTTTGTGCCTACTTCAATTGTGATTAGAATTTCACCCTTTTAGGGATTGGTGATTCTTTTCTGTTTTTATTTGTTCAGAGAGTAAACAATTATATTATTAATGTTCAATCTAATATGCATCTCTTATTGCCTAGGATGAAACACTTTCAAGTTATTTTTGCTGTAAAGAAGACCAGACTGTATTGACTTCTTACAGCTTAATTAAATGGCAAAACCTTACCACGATAAAGGGAAAATCGACCATGTACCTATAATCCAAAAAGTTGCCTATCCAGATAAATACATATATTCAAAAAAGTAGAATCTTGATTTTCACTTTTAAAATTTGAAATATTTTCCCATTTCTTTTTTGATGTGCTCCGTACATCAAAATATTTTTGAAATTTGTGAACAGAACTTCCCTCATCTAGATATAATTTCAGAAATATCCCCTTCGTGAGTGAAACACTTTTTTAAAAAAAACTTACTTGATTGATAAAAGATAACTGCAGTGGATATTTCAAATAAAATGTTTAATTAAAAAAACACAACAAAGATATTATGGGCATTTAAGGTGTGAGGCTTCATGCTGTATTCCATTTGGTTCAGAGTGTAGTTTTCATGATTTATTGACAGCTGCCATAGATGGTTCTTTATTTTCAACTCATCCCAACCTAGTCAAACAATACAACCCTCTTGCTTTTTCAATATTTTCCTAATATCTCAGCTCATTTAATTCTATTGATCCACTGAAGAGTACAATGGCACTGAAACTGGAATTAATAACACCTCCCTTTCCTAGTGCTAAGAGCTTTCCTATTGAGTTTGTGGACCATCACACGAAATCATAAAAGGAGACTAAAAAGTAGAGTGACCTTTATTGGTTACTGTTGTACTGAAAAATTCAGCAAACCTCAGAACATCATTTTCAATTTTATGGCACTGTTTTCTTAAATAATAAGAGAAGGGGGAAAAAAAGGAACAACTGACCCTTGCTCAGCATTTACTTAAGCAGAATTGGCATTAATAGAGTATTCTGTCAAAAATTCAAGCTCAAGAAAATGTATGGCTTTGTCCACAGCAGCAGCTATCTTAGCCGATTGCACTGTCACTGCTTCACACAAAGCGCATTGCAACACCATTAGTGGCCATAAATAATGCACAAGCTCTTATGCAGTACTCAGCTAAGTGCATGGAAACCTTGGGCTCCTGTTGTCAGAAATTCAATGGATTAGTACCTAGATTTATTTTAAGTCTGTAAAGCACTTTGTTCTTGACAGCGTTCAAAGTAGAAAGACTGCTATCCTGAATGTGCATCTTAATACTGTCATTCCTGTCTTGTAAGAGTAGATGATATATGGGCTGCAATATTTCGTTTTAATATTTAAAGTTTTCACTGTGCAGATGCAAAGAAATATATTAATAGTTATCTGCTGTTACTTTATTGAGCTGGAAAGAACAAAGATAACCTGTAAAGTTTCACATGGAGGCTAGTAAAATGGAGGCGTTACAATTATTTAGTAAAACAGATACAAATTATAAATGTTATATATCACCTTCAGAAAATAAGGGCATTTGGACATTGGATTTCTTCTTTCTGAATGAATATTGTATATTCGAAATAATGTTTAGGGGAAATTTCAGCACATGTTAACCTAATTAGCTGTTATTCACAGTTATATAGCTCCTTCAACTGCATGACTATTGTTTCTTTTTTGAAGGCTAAGTGATTTTACATGGTTAACATTTTGCTTAGCAAGGGATATTCTAAAATGTTACTCAGAATTTCTTCTCTATAACTCCAGAGATTGAGGGCAGTTCCTGCCTGTAGGTAAGTTCAGGATTTAAGCCTGATAATCTCCCATGCATTGAAAGGATAAAAGACACTCTTGTATAGATTAAAAACAGTTTTCTATTGATATTGGGGATGTAATAGAAGTACGGAGATATCTCATGTGAAGGTCAATCTTTCTCAATTCTGTGAAGACATACAATCTTATGTTAAAAGAATAACAGTTACCTTTACACTCAGCCTACATGGTCCATGAATTTTAATACAATTTGTTGAAATGTCACTCAGTGAATTAACTATTCATTATCGAGTCCTCAGATTTTAAAGTTAAATATGTAACAAATGACTATAATTGCATACATTAAACACATTTATTAAGCTACATGCATGATGTCATGTCAAGCAAATCCTATTTGACCATATCTGACTCTTTGATTAAAATCTGATTTTTTAAACACCCGTTCCCCAAACTTATGAACACTCATTTTATTCTACTTACGAAGTTCATTGTTGAATAAAAAGGAAATATGTTTATGTTCCATTATTTCAGAGACAGTTCATCAAACATACTGCTGAGAGGTTTGTGATTTGCTGCTCATAAAGACAATATGATGAAAAGGACAGTTGAAACGAGGTTTTGAGATGTATTGAATATACACTTAAATGGAAAGATCATATTCTTCAGAATAAAAGGGACTTAAAAAATTTATGTTGAGGAGATAAAGTCTTCAACCTAGTAAATTCTTTTACTCCATGCAGTTTACAAAGCTAAAAGTTCAAAGACCAACAAATAATTTGCATATTCTGATCAATAGGTGGCGCTTTCCCCCTTTCTCATAGGCTTGAACACAGAATTCTGGTAGAGTACAACTTTTTATAAAGTGTTGTGAATTTTCAATACTACCTATAAAATACCAAATACTTCAACTAGTTGAAAGTTAATTTTTTAATCTTTGCAAGTTTACAAGGATTTACATTATTGCAGGCTTTTTGAAATTATCTTTTGATGCATCATCAAATTTTGCTACCAGTAATCATATTTAAAGAGAGAGCTCTCCATTATTTTTACTATTCAGAGATTCATAAAATAGCACTCAGTTTCTTTAATCTTTGAATTATTTCCTATTTGTCCAAGTAGAAAACTTCTGGAAAGTAGCATATGGAATACCTGATATATAAGGTATCTTAAAATATTGCTGTCATGATAAATATACTTTATTTATGATTTATAGGACATTTGTCAAAAATGAAACATGAATTTATATGTTCATAAAATGCATCTTAAATATGTAGTGAAAATAATAAACATAAGCAAAAAATTCAGCAAGAGATACACTGTAAAAGACACAAATCTTTATATATTGATAGTGTATAAGAATTTGATTTCTTTACACTGGTTCTTATTTAAGTAAACCTAAGTATTATAAGCCATCCAAAGATTTTGTCAATGGTAGTTAAGAGTTTTTTATAATTTGAAATAGGGAGGGATTTATAAAAAATATTTCAGACAACATTTATCTAAATTTATGTTAAAAATCATGTCTCTGAATTGCTTTCCTTTCAATAAACCATCAAGTCATGTATAAATATATAGCAACTAGCTTATAATATCTAGATAATATACTGTAAAAATGTAGTCTCACTTTTATTATGTAAAAGATGATCACCAGTGACAAGTAGTTTAAGATAGGAGCAATGTGACCACTTTCTGATTAAAATGACAACATTCAAGTTTTAAAAATATTATATCTTGATTAAACACAAATGTTTGAGTGAAATAAAGGCACTAGATATTCTTAATGCATACTAAAATTATGACTAGATCTTTTTCAGATTTTATTCCTATTTTTACCTGTCTCTGTTCTTATTTCATCCATTTGTCTTCACTACCTTTCCTTCTTCAGTTCAATAGTGTACTTGTTTTGATATACTGAGATCAGAAATTCTTACCTTACAAAATACTCTGACAAGCATATAACCAGTCAGAAAATTAAAATAAAGTTTGCATAGATACTTTTTTCTAAGTAGTGTGACCCCTTTTGACATTATTGAGCTAAACTAGGTTTATGTGAATTGTATAACAAAAATAAACTTTTTATTTTCCCCACATATATATACAGTGTAACACTTCCTCTCTAACTACAGCAAAAAAAAAAAAAAACCAAAAACAAAAACACATTTTACAACTAAATTAGGTTTCTAACAGATTAGTTTAAGTTTTCTCCTCTAAAGAAATGTTATCATATAAGTGACTGGAAACAGTTTTTCTTTTGATATGTCCTTAGCTGTATTCCCTTCCTGCGAGTGACTGTTCCCAGAACCCTATGAGGGACTGTGAATGAGGACCCAACCACTCCCCTTCCATCCACCTAAGTGTCCTTGGTTATTTTAGAGTTCCCTTACCTCTCTATGCCTCATCCTCTCTCCCTTCCTCAAGGTAGAGTGAGGTAATATCAAATTGAAAACAAGTTTATCTTTGCTTTCTCCTAGAATTTAAGTCTTTTCTAGAAGAAATTACATTCTGGAATTGATGTTATTTTATGGTAAAGATGCAGGAAGTTTTGTTGATATGAGGCACTACATTTTAGGTATCTTAATAAAGTTTCCTGAAGCTCTTTTGGGAGAAGAACATATCAGACTGTAGAGCACAGCTTTGGGAGGTTCATTATACAGAGGCTAGACTTTAAATAACATTGCTTTTTGTGTAATTTTGGGTTGTGCTTCTATACAGCTGGATGTTATTAGGCAACAGTATAAGATAGATCAAGCAAAAATTCTATACTCTCCAAATTTAAAAGGATCACTGTAACACTGATAAATGACAAGTATCAATAGTATAAGCTTAAACAGTCCTGAAGAGACAAAAACTGATACGATAGGCACAGCTCTGCATTATCAAGACAGCAATGATGAAGTATAACACTTTAGAGATTTTACTAACAGTTTAAGAGTTCTGGCACACTATAGCCGGTATAATGAGGCTTCTAAACTTTCAGCTCACAGAACTTGCATTTGAAGAGATAAAATACTTTACAAACTCTATTTCATTAATCTTTGCAGTATCTCTGTGAAGAATTATGAACACCAATCAACAGACTACAGAGTGACAGCACTGAAATACTGAATGAATTGCCAGTCCTCTCAAGACTTGAAGATTCTCCTTAAAATGAAAAGGTTGTTTTTTTTTTCCTTGTTGTTGTTTGTTAGTTTTTTTTTAAACTACCAGTCCTCTAAGACAAAGTTAATACGTTAAATCCTGTAAAGTATCAACATCTTGTACCTTCCTGGGCAGATGGAAAAGTAGAGAAGGTCTAAAATCTCAGCATTTGGAATTTAATAATAGGTTAAATCAATATTTTAATGCCAAAATACTTGAATACACAAAAGCGTAGTTTTTAAAGAGGCAGTGTGTGTAACTGTGACTCTCTTTTAGGCCTACACTGTAGTCTGCATTAACACCAGATAAGAATTTCAATCTTGCAGCAAATCTGTCTAATCATATTATTAAATATCCCATTCGAGTGACTTCAACAGCACATGGTTTGCACTGTATTATTAACAGCTCTTCAAAGGGCAAAAAACATCACCACCATCAATAAATAGCTATTGACCACTTATTGTGTATATCTTGAGTTTTTGAAAGATCATATTATTTCCAATTTGTTAAGCTAATCTTTTATAGAATTTTTTCATGTTGAGAAACAAAACTCATATCATATCCATAGAGCAAGTATTAATCCAGGGGATCCAGAATATTTAAAAGCAATTTTAATAAATGAATTTAAGAAATTATTCTACTGTTCATGACAATAGTGTATGTAAAAAAAGAAAGTATAGAAGCAGTCAAGAATTAAGAAATACCACCAATATCTGTCAATATGAATTCTCCCATTTCTCTCCACGAAAGTCCATATAATTAAAAAGCTTAATTTATTCTATTCTCTCTATGTATTGATTCTGCCAAGTCTCTCCTTCTCCACTACTACCATACCACTCCAAGAAGGATCATCCTATACAGTTTTACAGTTTTTCATTATGCAACTCTAAAGAGAACTATTCACTTTGCAGTCTATGAGAATGGCGCCACCTATAGGTGAGCTGTACAAGAACAGCACAATCGCACACAGCAGCCCTGCTTCCAAGTCACCATCCTCTCTCATCGGGACTACTGCAATTGTTTCCCATTTCATCTGCTTCCATTATTACTTCCTCCAATCACTGTCTACAGTGAAGCTAAAGTGATAATTTTGTGTGTGTGGTACGCGGGGCTCTCACTACTGTGGCCTCTCCCGTTGTGGAGCACAGACTCTGGACACGCAGGCCCAGTGGCCACGGATCACGGGCCCAGCCGCTCCGCGGGTGGGATCCTCCTGGACCGGGGCACGAACCCGTGTCCCCTGAATCGGCAGGCGGACTCTCAACCACTGTGCCACCAGGGAAGCCCCTAAAGTGATACTTTAAAAGTGTACAATATACCATAATATTTTCCTATTTAAAACACTTCAAATAGCTTTCCATTGCATTTCATACGCAATTAAAGTTCCTTACTTTTGTATTTGCTGTCTCCCTGCCTTAAGTTCACTTGCCATGTTTAACTCTCAACTCAATTCAAATGCCCCCTCATCAAAGTAGCATTATCTGACCACTCATTTTTAATTAGCAGCTCTTTCCTCTTCAATTTATTCTGCCTGAACAACAGTTTTGTTTTCTTTGTGGTACTTCTTGGAATTAAAAATTCATCTTCTATTTGTTCATTTACTTTGGCGGGCAGGGTGTCTATCTTATTCTTTAAACACTAGGTTTAAGGAAAAGAATGGGAAATATTCCTTTGTGAGCAATTGACAATGCCTGACACACTGAATGACTTCATATGTATTTTTGAATGAATAAGTGAATGAGTGCAATATTTAAAATTATGTATGTTAATATTGTGCATTATCAAAATGTATTAAATTTTATGTATGGTGACTGATAAAATTTGTTTCAACTGAGGAAGAAATTAAATTATTGCCATTACAAGAATAGCAAAGTTTGAATAAAAATATAAAAGGAACTATCAGGAGAAACATATGAAGTAATATAATTGTCCTTGTATACATACCATGGAAAATTCACCAATTTTCTCTAAGCTTCAGTTTTCTCATATGGAAAATGAGAAAGAGTAAATAATCACTTTTTTTTTTTCAGTTACCAAACTCGATGATTTTATGATCTTGGGCAATTATTTAGACTCTGTCTCAGTTTGCTCACAGATCTAATATAGGTAACTGTTTTGTAACTCACATACCATTGGCAAAAGTAAAAGGAAAATGATTTACATACACTAAATTGTTACATAAACATAATGGGTTACCAACGTTATTCTCTGCGTAAGGGCAAATTGAGCCCATAGTGGAAGTAATTCCATTAATGTTAGTGAAACTCTCATTTATGTAGTCCATCAAGATTTACAGAGTACTTTTATATTTACCATTGCTTCTATAGATTTCCACATCCTATGCATGAGACACAGAAACTGTTATTATCCCCATTTCACAGATCACAAAACTGAGTTTCAGTAATACTAGTTTCCTGCCCAAAGTCACTCAGATAGTAAAACTCTGGTTTGTGACTTGAATTCATGACACTTTTGAGTCCATATCTAGAAATCTTTCTATTGGGGTACTAAAGTTCTAAACAGCAAATCAGTTGATTCCTTTGAATGGCCAAGATACAGAAGTATGGCATTGTATGCTCAGCCTACAAAGAATGTGTTAATCTTATAAAAGAATGAAATGATACTATGATCTTACAAAATATAGATTACATTATAATAAACATTGAATATAGTACTAAATTTGCACTGCAACTAGACAGATGAGTTCTTAAGGTCACTTATCTTTCAAAAACTGTCAATTGCTAAAGTAGTCTTCATATCAGTAAAAGTAAACTGAATTATATTGAATACTTAATATAAAAAGTGCATATAGCACCCTCTGTCAATTACTTAATCTCATTTTAAATAATAATTCTGTGTATTTGACACCTGTCAAAAATTTAGTAGACAGACTTCTTTTTTCAATCTATTACACCTTCTAAGAATCTAATCAATGTGTCCAATTTACTATTCATAATTTGCATAGCATACTATGGCTTTATTCCATATTTATCTTCTAGTTTCTCATCACCAATTTTCAGCATTCATCAGAAAGATTAATGAAAATCCTATTACTTCAACCATACATTTGGGTATATAATAATGCATTTATTAATTTTTACAAAATTAAAAACAAAACTAAGGAGGCTTTCTTAATTTGAAAAAATAATCAAAATGAGAAAAATATGTGTTTGATTTTACTGGGAATATTGTAGTAGTAATTGTACAAATTTGCCACATAATGCACCTTAAAAAGGAGAAGAATCTTTATAATAATATAAACATAACATTCTGAGGTTTGTATCAGATCCAGGCACACAAATTTTAGGCCACTGTTCAAAAATGAATATGCCCAATGCTTTGTTCAAATAACAGGAAAAAGGTACCACAAAAGGTATTTATAATACTTGTTTCCTTTTGTCCCTGGTATCTCCATTCCTTCCCCAGCCCCTCTCCCTCCCCTTGCCTCTCTCAATTTGTCATGGTGTTTTTTGCTATTTAGTATTGTTCTAAGGAAAGAACAATTAAAATTTTAAATTATTAACATGGATTTTACCTTTCATCTTTATATTGGTCAATGACAGTTTTAGATGGAAATATCAGGGTATTTCACTCATACGTGGAATTATTGAAATGACCCTATTCTTATATCCTGGCTCATCCCTAGGAGTGCCTCAAGCTGTGCAAAAAGAGACAAATACAAGCCAGACTCAGGAGGTTTGGAAGGAGAAAGAGATGTTTCCCATTACTGGGTCCAAACCCCGCCATTCCTCATGCACCATTGTCCCACTTCACTTAAAAAGCACCATTTCAAGGATAAAATTACTAAGTATTTCCAGACATAAATACAGAATATTAGACCCTAGTTGTGAAGCCTTTTTGACCAACTGTACTGGTTGCATACCCCTGAAGTAGCCTTGGCTCTTATGCTCAGTAAGTAGATAGATACTATCATCCCCATAGAACCAAAGGAAAATATTGTGACATAATGAAATTTAATAATTGGCCCAATGTCTCAAAACTAGATACTAATATTCTCAGAGGATTATTTTCATCTTAAGTATGAACAATGTCTACGTACATGAATCATTGCATTAGATTTAACCTAAATACATTTAACTAATTTTTCTATCTGTAGTATATTGCATGTGCACCCACACATGTGTGTATGTGTATATATATGCGTATGTGTGTATGTATACACACACACTATCTCCAACTAAAGTATAAGTAAATTTGTATATAATTTTGCATAAATATAATCTGTAAATACACAAGTAGGTGTATATATGTTTACACACACACACACACACACATACACCGGAAATATCCTGTAATAAATTGGCTGAATGTCTTCACAATTTATGTATAAATTTTATTCTTGTAAATATATTGATTGGGAATAATCTTTAGAAGTTTCAGAAGAGAATATTTCCCTTTAAAGAAGTCATGTTATCAATACTTTATGCAGTATGCTTCTATTGCAGCTAAATAACATAATAATTAAATTTAAAGTTTTATATATGTAAAACTTAAAGCTTCTGTCATTTTTCTTCCTGACTATTTAATATTACATAGCCTTCACACTATTATATTTCAGGGTATGGTAAAATTTCTATATGTATACATTCATACATTTAAAAAATATATATAATCTTACCAAAGTTATAGAATGTACATATTCATTTTAATAAATTTAAAATTTCAACATGTCTGTACGATAAGGAAATCAAGAGATATTTTTCTTTTAGTTATGATTTGTATTTGGAACAGATACATTCAATGCTATGTATATTAATAACTTTTATGCTGGAACAAGACTTAAGCATTCAAGGAAAAGTTTTCAATGTTTTAGAATCTAAGAACTGAAATTTACGTTATTATGCTTAAAAGGTACACTTGGAAATCTGTGAAACCTTAGAAAATGCATACTTTAATATAGAATGAATTAAAACAGCAACCATAAACAAGACCAAAAGACAACCATCATAATGGGAGAAAATATTTGCAAATGAAGCAACTGACAAAGGATTAATGTCCAAAATTTATAAGCAGCTCATGCAGCTCAATAGCAAAAAGAACAAACAACACAATCCAAAAATGGGCAGAAGACCTAAATAGACATTTCTCCAAAAACATATACAGACTGCCAACAAACACATGAAAGAATGCTCAACATCATTAATCATTAGAGAAATGAAAGTCAAAACTACAATAAGATATCATCTCACACCAGTCAGAATGGCCATCATCAAAAAATCTAGAGACAATAAATGCTGGAGAGGGTGTGGAGAAAAGGGAACACTCTTGTACTGCTGGTGGGAATGTGAATTGGTACAGCCACTATGGAGAACAGTATGGAGGTTCCTTAAAAAACTACAAATAGAGCTTCCATATGACCCAGCAATCCCACTACAGGGCATATACCCTGAGAAAACCATAATTCAAAAAGAGTCATGTACCACAATGTTCATTGCAGCTCCATTTACAATAGCCCAGAGATGGAAACAACCTAAGTGTCCATCATCCAATGAATGGATAAAGAAGATGTGGCACTATATACAATGGAATATTACTCAGCCATAAAAAGAAATGAAATTGAGCTATTTGTAATGAGGTGGATAGACCTAGAATCTGTCATACAGAATGAAGGAAGTCAGAAAGAGAAAGACAAATACCATATGCTAACACATATATATGGAATTTAAGAAAAAAAATGTCATGAAGAACCTAGGGGTAAAACAGGAATAAAGACACAGACCTACTTGAGAATGGACTTGAGGATAAGGGTAGGGGGAAGGGTTAGCTGTGACAAAGCGAGAGAGAGGCATGGACATATATATACTACCAAACTTAAGGTAGATAGCTAGTGGGAGCAGCCCCATAACACAGGGAGATCAGCTCAGTGCTTTGTGACCGACTGGAGGGGTGGAATAGGGAGGGTGGAAGGGAGGGAGACGCAAGAGGGAAGGGATATGGGAACAGATGTATATGTATAACTGCTTCACTTTGTTATAAATCAGAAACTAAAAAAAATAAATAAAAAAAAAACCTAGTATGTCTAGTGTGCTGACTTTCATAATAGCTGGAGGCAAATGAACAGATTTCATGTTTTTGAAAAATATATATATATAATAGTAAAAAACAAAAAAACAAAAAAAAAAAACAATAACATGTAGCCTTTGCTTTGCAACTTCACCATCATAGACCAAAACTGTCCCACCATGGACTTGTTTCATTGAAGTTCCCAGTTAAGGATATGTTTTATTCTTATAAATGAGTTGTTTGGGGGGAGATTCCTAACGGAATTCAGTCTTGTACTGCATAACACATCTGAGGATCTGTGTTATTCCTACATTACAGTACACACTGTCAGGTCTAATTGCTTAATTATATTCTGACAGAATAGAATGTGGAGAGGGAGAGAACCTGTTCAGTACATTCCTGCTAATGTCAGGAATCTGATGTCAGGCCTCTCTCTGTTGCAGCCTCTCCTGTTGCGGAGCACAGGCTCTGGACGTGCAGGCCCAGTGGCCATGGCTCACGGACCCAGCCACTCTGCGGCATGTGGGATCCTCCCGGACCAGGGCATGAGCCCGCGTCCCCTGCATCTGCAGGTGGATTCTCAACCACCGCGCCACAAGGGAAGCCCCCTCGTAAACAATTTTGAATTCCAAAGGACATACTTCTCTTTGTATAAAAACTAATATTTTATTAAGAAATCAATGACATATATTCAACTACGTAAAAGCATATATAAAATATGCAAAGACATCCCTGACATAAGGAAACCCATTTTATGAAATTTCATATGTGATATACTGATGATGCTTGGATTATAAATATATATGTATAAATATTACATGTTTGTTTATTCTTCTCTAAGTGGAATTATTTAGAAACTTTGAAAAAATGGTCTTAAAATTATATAGAGTTCTAGTTCCTTTTTCTTCCCTGCTGAAAGAAATTGTAAAATGTACATCAAATGAATTTTTCCCCAAAGTGAAATGATACATATTTTTGAGTAAACAGGTTTCTTAGAAAAAATGCTCAGTGTCATCTCACTTGGTCAAATGGGGACAAAGTTACACCTACTAATCTTGATGTTTCAATAATATAATTAGCAACTATTTGCACAACCACATTTCCTATTTCACTAGTGGTGAAGGAGTGAAAGAAAACACATTCTGCACTTTCTAAGCTTTCCAAAAAGAGATTTATAGCATTGATAGATTTATGGTTCTTGCATATTAAACATTAACTTTGGAGCTGAGAGTTTGTTTATCAGCTCTAAATCTTTGTTGATATTTTAAAATATATTTTCAGTTTAAATTAAAAGAAAAATTAAAGATTTGTCTTCACGTAAAGTCATTCTTTATGCTGATGAAAGTGTCTTCATAACTTATCCCAAAATATTTCAAAGACATGTTAATAACTAGATTCCCAAGTATTACTTGTTAAAAGCTAAAGAAACAATGCATTATTTAGTATTGTTAAACTAATAAAATTGCAAGAAGTTTAAAGTCAGCTTATAGCTCCATATTTATTTTAAATTAGAAATGTAACATATCAAAATATCCCTGAGTATTTCAGTTCAACTCACAGTTTTAAAACTGGCATATAGTAAAGAAATGATACTCATTGTATGGAGTATTCGATCCACTGAAGAATATTGATAAAGGAAAGAATACCAATATATTGGAAATGCTACTAAAGTGAGGGGTTTTACAGTATCAGTGTGTGGTAATAACTATATTTTCCTTGGTATGGTTTAGTCTGTCTTGAATAATTGTTATATTTTTAAACCATGGTTCCTGTGATGACCTCTTGACCCAAACATAAAAATTTAGAAGATTATAATATCATAATGCAATAATACATTCATATTTTAAAATGCATTATTTACTAATTCCATAACTGGCAACAACTATACAACATAAGTTTAATATTGTACCTACTGTACTCTGTTATTGTTAGGAAGTTTTTAAAGAAGAAAAAAGTAAAAACTGATGAAAAAACTTCTTTGTTTAAATACAAAACTACTCTAATTTTTCATTGCTATAGACAATGCTTGTGTTCCCCTCAAATTTGTATGTTGTAATCTAATTGCCAGTATGGTGGTATTTCGAGGTAGGACCTTTGGGAGGTGAGTAGGTCAGTCATAAGGGCAGAGCCCTCATGAATGGTAGTCGTGCCTTAGAAAGGAGATTCCAGAGAGGTTCCTCACCTCTTCCACCCTATGAGGACCCCATGAAAAAACAGCCACCTATGAACCAAGAAGCAGGCTCTCCCCAGACACTGAATCTGCTGGCACCTTGGTCTGTACTTCCCAATCTCTAGAACTATGAGAAATAAATATATTGTTTTTAAGCCACCCAGTCAATGATATTTTGTTATTGTAGCTTGAATGGACTATAAGAAATTGACACTGAGAAGTGGAGGTGTTGCTATAACAAATACCTAAAAATGTTGAAGCTATAATGGGTAGAAGCTGGAAGAGTTTTGAGATGTGTATTGGAAAAAGCTACATTGCCTTGAATGAACCACAATGGTTGATTCTGATGAGGGCTCAGCAAGAGGAAAGGAGAACTGTAGAGAAAACCTCGGTCTTCTTAGAAAATTCCTAACTAATAATGAATGGAATGTTGGTAGAAATGTGGATGGTAAAGGCCATGCTGATGAACCTCAGATGAAAATGAGAAACATGCTATTGGAAACTGGAGGAAAGGCAGTCCTTGTGATACAGTGCCATAGAACTTAACTGGATTGTGTCTGTGTCTTAATGTTAAATCCTAATTCACCTAACTTCTACTCAAGCAACACTCTTTCTAGGAAGCCACCCGTGACCTTGCAGTCTGATAGGGAAACCCATATTCTATGTATTAATAGCATTTATCACTATGTAATGTACAACTGATTTATTTGCATGCTCCATCTGTGCTATATTGTAAACTACTTAGTTCAAAACCTAAGATTGGGAAGAATAATAAGTATGTAAGATAATAAGATAAAAAAAAAGATGGTCATGAGCTCAACATTCTTGTAAGAATGGAAATAAATTTAAAAATGAAATAAAAAGGAATAAATGTGTAACTGCTCTCTCTCTCAAAGAAAGGTTATAAGTATACAGGCTGAAAACAGTCTAACCAGATACGTTTCAATCAGCGAAACCAGTTGCCACAACATTCTGAACCGTTTTTAATACCACGTCTTGTCTATATTATGGGATTTAATAAATTCGTTTTCGAGGGCAAGTTAAAGTTAAATGTATTTAGATATGGACTAATTACTTTTTTAAAAAATGTATATGGGGCTTCCCTGGTGGCACAGTGGTTGAGAGTCCACTTGCCGATGCAGGGGACACGGGTTCGTGCCCTGGTCCGGGAAGATCCCACATGATGAGGAGCGGCTGGGCCCGTGAGCCATGGCTGCTGAGCCTACGCTTCCAGAGCCTATGCTCCGCAACAGGAGAGGCCACAACAGTGAGAGGCCCGTGTATCAAAAAAAAAAAAAAAAAAAAAAAAAGTATATGGACAACTCAATAATAAGAAGGAGTACTACAAAAATAGGGAGAACTCTGAATACAACTTTAATTGGAAAATAGAGGAAGGAACTGGAGATCTTGAAGCCAGAAATGGGAAAACATGAACATATTTTCTAATGAATTAAAAGCCCAATATATATAATGAATTGATGTAATTTCTAGAGCTTCAGAAAGCAAACACAAAAAACTTTATGAAAGTTCAAAAAATGAAATTAAGAACCTTTAAAGACTAGGTTGGGGAACTAATATTTTTCACATTTCTGCATAGCCAAAACTTTCTGAGCAAAGAGCTTTGGCACCTGAGTTAGAGGATGATTGAAAGTCAGAGATTGTGTATTGCTCTGGAGAGATTTAAAGCATCCTTGCCCCCAGGCCCATTTTTTTCCATTCCAGGGTGGTGAAGGAAAGCTGGAAAGATGTTCTCTTCCCCCTTTACATTCCAGAGCAAAGCTCTCCCTTTCACTCTCCTGAGGGTCAGAGGACCCGATAAGCTAGCCACCCTATACAAGCTTTGAGTTTCATAAGTTTGGGGTTCCTTTCCTATTTCCACCCTTGTTCATGCAGGTGATATCAAGCCCTCATCATGTTGTTCCCTGGAGAATTAGAGGAACTGGTGTCGCTAAGATTGTTTTCTGAGTTTTCTTCTCTTGTAAAAAAGTCTGCTGTTCCTCTAAGCTAATTTGTTAGCTTGAAGACAGAATGACATGTCAGATCCTTCACACTTGCAGATGTGATAAAAGAATCCTTTATAAATTGTCTAAATATTTTAGTCAGTCAGTATTTGCTGTATGTTATCTATGGGCATATATGTTGGGAAAATAAAGAAGAATATGATATAGCCCTGGCCTCAAGATGTCCACACTCTAGCCAGGTAAACAGACATGCAGAGAGCTAAGTATATCACAATATCATGTGTCTCTATTAGAAGAATATATAAAATGTACTAAGGGATTAGAATAATCAATAAAAACAATGCATTTTTAAAAGAAGTTGAGGAATTCAATGGACATATAACACATTATAAAAAAGAATTATGTTTTGGTTAAGAAGTTGAATAGATATACCTTAAATTTTCTACATGTTCTGAGAATCTAGGATTAAATGATTCATTGTAAAAGCAAAGAGGGATGAAATGCTTGTTAATGGGTCTATTCAGAGCTAACTCATCCATCAGGTACTCACTGAGTACATTTGTATGTCATTATATGGTTAGACAAGTTTTTCCCTCTGCCAAAAGAACACATTGGCTCCCACTCTTATTGGCCCCTTGAAGCGGCTTGGATTAGGTTAACCCTATTACAAAATTCATCACACAATGCTATAATGGCTTACTTATTTGTGTCGTTCTACATTGGACTCTAAACTTTGAGGCCATGGAATATACCTTTTCCATCCCAATTCACCCAGTGCTAAGTAAAGTGCATGGTGAGCTGTGGCTGATACCTCTTATTGTCCCACTGTATTCATTTTCCTTTTTACACACTTAGTAATACATTTACAAATATTTAACTGGGCACATGGATTCTCAGCTCAACACTTTATTTCCTAGTTTCTTTCACAGTTAAGTACATCTACGTAATTAAGCTCTTATCTTGTGTTGTGAGTAAGTATTATGACTGAAATTTCTGAATATTACACTTAACATGATCAAGGATACATTTCCTTCTTTTCCTCTCCTTCTCTTACAGGCTGAATGCAGATGTGGTCAAACATTTCACTTTTGTAAGGACTGAGGTAAGAGGGCACATGGAGATTCACATACCACATGTATAAATATTTAAAAAATACATGTCAAGATAACAGTTACATAAAGTATGCTCTATCCTTCTAACTAGAGGATTTCACCTTCCTAACAACCTGGAAAACCCAGTTTAAATATAGAATTTTCAGAATCATCTAAGTTTTGTGTGAGAACTTGGGAATACTAGAAAACCTGGCACTTAGCCGAAGGCCCATGACTGATTACCACTCTCTTCCAGCCTCACGTTCTATTCTGCACAGTGAGATCAACTGCAAACAAGCATGGGTACTTCCGATCCCAAGTCCAAGCTCCATCTATACTCCAAGTAAATGGGCATCCTTTGGGTTCATGGGTACCCACACTGATGTCATCTCAACCTTCAGAAGCACAGTCATGACCTGGAGGCAAGGGATTTGGGGACAGGGAATTCTGAGGTCCCTGGTACTCTGACTGTAGTCTAAAAGTAGAGCACAGATTTCAGGCCAGCATATACCCCTGTTCTTCGGTTTACCTCTGTATGCTGAGAAGCACAGAGTGATGAAGTCCAGAGCAGGACCCTCTGAAGCATGGAACCCAAGGAAGTTGTCCCTCTTGCCCAGGTCTCAGGATGACACTGGGCAAGTGTCAGTGATAATGAGCCAATTTCTACCCCTCAGATAAGTACAGCACTCTCTAGCTGCACAGGCCAATATGGCAGACATTAGTCCAAGTTGAATGTCTAGTCCAAATTGACATGAGCTGTAAGGATAAAATATATAACCAGTTTTGAAGATATTGGATGAAAAAATAGTTAAGTATCTCATTAATAATTGGTTTTTATTACATGTTAAATTATAATATCTTAAATATACTGGGATAAATAAAATACCCTATTAATTTTATCTCTCTACTTTAAAAAAATATGGTTCCTAGAAAATGTTAAAATGTATTTGCTTTTGTTTATGGCTTGCATTATATTTCTAATGGGCACTGCTGCTCAAAAGAATGGTGTGTTGACAATATGAATAGAACCTGAGTCTCTGGGCAATCTTGTGGAGCAAAATCTACTATTTGCCAGGAATTTCCCATCTTCCTCTCTCTATTATTACTTAGAGAAATAAGCCACTGTCTTGTTTGACATTATATTCTTGGAGCTCTTTGTTGTATCAGTTGAAGCCACATACTAACTAATGGAACTTAATATTGAGTTTCATGATGGTAAGCAGACCTCTTAGAGAATAAGAAAATATTTAACATGGAAGTTTCTATGGGGGAATAGTGAAGCAATAACAGGAAAAGTTTAACAATAAATGTTTGTTTATTAGTGTGATATACACATTAGTAAATTTATACTTTTCTACTATCCCACCCCAATATACTCTATAACTTAGAAACATATGTTCTTGTATGTACTGTCTTTAGGTGTAATGTGGATCTACACAATGTACTAGAAGTAACATCACTCTTTATTATATGATGATATTAGGTGTCTTATGTTGTTTTTTAAGCAACTTCCATCAATACTCACAAATAATTATCAACAATACTATTCTGAAAATATTACTATATTATTCCAAAATCACGATAGTGTAATTTTAGTGGAACTAGTCTGTTTTGTCATCTTTATTTTAAATCAAAGGGATTTCAAAAGTGCATGAGATTTACAATTTTTTTGTGGTTATCTAGTAGCTTTTATGGCATTTCTTCACATAGAGCATTTGAGAAAAACAAAACCAAAAAAAAAAAAGTTAAGACAAAGTTTTAAAAGATAGTTCTAAATTATCTATTATTTGACTGGAGTATTATTTTTTAATACTTGAGCATTGGAACAGTCTGTGTAAAATAGGTGCACTTAGATTACTTCTTTTGTGGTTGATATGGATTTACTTGATAAAAGTATGCAATTATATTTTTCAATACCCTTCAAAATTCTTGATTTATACAGGACTTTTTTTTAATACTGAAGAGTTGTAAAGACTATAAAAGTGTTAGTGGTGTAAAATTCTTTAAATTTAAATAAATAGACTACTTGATATGACTTTTAGAAAAGTTGCTGAATAGAAAATTTTACTAATATTAAAAATGTATGAATTCTAAACATTCTTTGTGCTGCTGTAAACATGTAAAACAAACAATGTTTAAATTAAAATAAACATAGAATTTGTTTTCAATTGTTTAGGTTTTATTTTTTCAGATAAACTGTAAGTAATTACTGAAATTTTAAATTTTTTGAAATTGTCTTTAAAAATGTGAGCGATGTCACTAGGCACACAGCCAATGTACCTGATGTGATTAATTTGAACTCTTTTGGCTTTTTACTTCACTAAACATGATGATGAATCTTTTAAAAAAATCCAGTGAAATCTGCTGCCAACAAACTAAGAAATTCTTACAGTCTTAGAGAAGAAAGACAAAGGTATCCTTTGAGAACTGTGAATGATATTATTAAAGAAAATGAACCAATAGAACCTGAATATGTTCTTGAAAAATCAACAGACTCAACATTGGTATTTCTTAAAAGATTGCTAGCTAAAGTATCACTGGAAAGTAATGATGTAAACAGACAAACAAAAAGAGCATTGTGCTTTCATTTCTTATCACAAATAGTAAATAGAAAATGCATAATTTCTTTAAATTTCCTTACAAAATTCTTTCTATAGTGCTTTAGCTTCACAAAAGAATGTTTTTGTGTCTTATTTGAGTCACTGATATAGATTTATCATTATTACTATTCTTTAAAATGGCAAAATTCTATTGGCATTAATTTCAATTTTGATTAACAAATTTTTGGTTGTCTCCAATCCTAAAAAAAATTCTTATCCACACTCTGCTTCTTTCCTTGTCTCTCTCCTCCTTGCCTCTCTCTGTATATGACTATGCTAGCCAGAATATGTACAAGTAAAAAAGTTTTGAATAGAAACATCACTGAAGGGTAATAATCCTAGATTCTTAAAATAGTGTTGTAAATTTTACAAATTCTCTATGCACTTTTAATTTCATAAACCCTCAGGAAATTCCTTTTGATTTTATGGGAACTGTATGTGAGCTCATTATCTAAATCTGATTCAAAACTATTTCTAAAATCAAATGTCTAAACAGAAGCCAAAAATTATTCATACACCATGAAGAAGAAAATAAAAATTAAATCTAAGGTGACTTCAATGTGAGCCAAATGGCATAATGAACCTATAAAATGAACCTAGTGAAATGCAGTCAGGCTTGTAGATGTGTTTACCAAAAAGGAATGTTCTGCCTTCATATTTATTATGGTTATTCACTGATTTAAGACACTTATATACTGAAACTCAGTAAGCATCTTTAATTTACATAAACCACAGCATAAAAAAACCTACTATAAGAATGAATTCTAAAAGCAGTAGTTTATTGTACCAGCCTCAGAAATTAGAAAAAGAGAGATGTTATTGAGCCTAAGGAATATTTAATAAAGAGTATTATTGATATATATTTCCTTAAGAGTTAATAATACTGCAGTGGGATTCATAAATGCCATCTACCTACATTTCATTTCTTGAAATCAATGAACTGAATCATCTGAGTAAAATTTCAATAACATATTTAAGAACCAAATAAGCATCATTTTTTACTTCTATTAAGTTGAAAGGAAAAAGGAGGGTCTAGTTTACTTGTAGGGAGTTTGTTCTAAGTAAGATTTTACTTTTCAGACTGTTGGGCTAATGATTAATGTCACATACTGTACATCTTCGTCTAGAAACTATGGTGCCTATTAAATGTAATTACCTTTCCCCATGGCTTTAAATTGATGGCAGATTCAAAATGAAGGTGGCTTCTATTAAATTTAATTACTTCCCCCTGAAGCTTACTTGGCAAAAATGTGACTAGTAATGAAAGTGGATTCTATAAAAAAAGCTGCATGGTCAAGTTGTGGTTATTAAATTAGCAACGTTGCTAATGAAAACAATGTGAAACAATACATGAAATGGGATATTTTATCATTCATGTGTATTTTTGTGATGACCGGTAAATTAAGTTCTCAGTTTTTTGATCACTTGTTTCAACTTTCAACCAACAGACGATAACATATCGGTTGATTATATTAATAATTATGGAAAAATGCCAACTTTCAAAAGCAAATTCATCTAGTGTTTCCATGTACACAAAATAGTGACATTTTTATCGTTTTAATTCAATGGATATTTTAAATCAGCATGGTGTAATATGAGAGGAAAAGGCAAAGAGTTTGAAAAGCAAATTCTGTTCTTACTGACAATGTATTTAGTTCTTTCTTGCTGAGCTGATTACCTAATCTGTAAGATAGAGCTAATAATATATCTTATATACATAAGGGAAATATTAAGAAAATTAGAGAAAAAGGTATTATCTATTATTGCTTTGCAAATAATCTTGCCTATTTTTTTATTATTATTATTTTTGGGCTGTATTGAGTCTTCATTGCTACGCAAGGGCTTTCTGTAGTTGTGGCAAGTGGAGGCTACTCTTTGCTGTGGTGCTCAGGCTTCTCACTGCAGTGGCCTCTCTTGTTGTGGAGCACAGGCTCCAGGCATGCAGGCTTCAGTAGTTGCTACACATGGGCTTAGTAGTTGTGGCACATGGGCTCTAGAGCACAGGCTCAGTAGTTGTGGCACACAGGCTTAGTTGCCCCGCTGCATGTGGGATCTTCCTGGACCAGGGATCGAACCCATGTCCCCTGCATTGGCAAGCGGATTCTTAAGCACTGCACCACCAAGGAAGTCCCTAACCTTGCCTTTTTTTTTTTAAACCATTGTTTTTGGATTAGCTTATTTTAGGTGGTTATTTTTCTGAATCTAAATCTATCATTATTTTTCTGAATCTAAATCTCTCTCTCAACTTCTCATATATTCATTCATCATTCAGTGTCCAATTTACTACATATTCACAATGTGCCAGCCACGTGTGAGGGGTACAAGTATACAATATCTATAGAATTCTATAGTCAAGTGAGTGTGATGTAAAGACAAAAGACAATAAATATCTGTCACTATGGGAAGAACCTTCAATGGCTCCAGAGCCACTCTCCTGATCCATGGGAAATATTCACATCCTTTGACTCATCATTTGATAGAATGTACTCTAGCCAAACTTAGCATCTACCCACTCATTTAGCCACAGTGCAGGCCCACAATTTCTCACTATTCTTGAGGTAGGGAGACAGTAACATCCATCCTTCTCCCTGGGTATGGGGGATGCTCTCAGCAGAACTTCTCAAGGAAGTTCTGATATCTAATTATCCCACTTTCATCACACAAATATATTTTATACTATGCTATGATACTTTAAAAAGTTATATGTTATTTATATTTGACTTAGTTATTAACTTGTTCTCAGATATTTCCTTTTTATGTTCTAAATATCTGTTTCTGTCTCACACTTATTTTTGCATCTGTTTTCTATTATGTGCTCATGAAATTTTTCATTTTAATGTGTGTTTAAAATGTTATAGTAATAAGCATTATAAATAGTGGGAGCATAAACATAACTAGATAATATAGGCTCATAAGAGGATAAGAGAAGCTTCTCTGATGCAGTAAAATCTGAGGGGAAATGAAAAAGAAGAATGCATAAGAGTTTGCCAAGTGAAAAGCACAGGGAAGAGCACATCACCCAGAAGGAACAGTACATGTAAAGACCCAGAGACACAAAGGAGTATCACTTATTGGGAGAACCTGGCTTGAACATAGAATAAAATTTAGAGGAGTGAAAGTTACACAAATAGGTCAATTTTGCAACTGAAATTTAGTGTGACTGAAAGATTTTTCTGCCCAACGTCCTCAGATTTGCTCCAGTAAATCTTCCTCTATATCAACAAAATTTTCAAAATTAACTGACATTTTCAGGACTGCACTTTCATTCTTTTATATAAAGTACTATATCCAATGAGCTTGCTTGTATGTTTAATAATAAAGTTAATATGCAGGAAATTCTATGTTATTATGTATTCAATGAGCATGAGTAGTATTTCTGTTTGATTATCCCACCTTGAATTTCTAGCAAAATGTTTTAAATCTGGTATCAGATAGCTTCTCAGTGTTTATTAGTACATTTCTAGACAATACTGATGAAATGTGGTAAATATTGAGAGTAAACATTTCACATAATACACTGACAGGTACCCTGCATTAGTTTTCTCTGTAACAAATCACCACTAACTTTAACCATTTTGTAATATATACTTGTATCAAATCATGTTATTCACCTTAAACTTACACAATATTATATGTCAATTATACATCAATAAAGCTGGGAATTTAAAAAAGAAAAAGACATACACAAATTACCACAAACTAAGTGGCTTAAAACGACACCAATTTAAATGTGTTATCTTACCTTTCTGGAGGTCAGAAGCCTTATCTCATGTATCAAGGGCTTAAACTCAACTTGTCCACAGAGCTGCTTTCCTTTCTGGAGGCTGTAGGGGAGATTCTATTTCCTGCCTTTTCCAGCTTCTACCAGCTATTCCTTGGAATGACTCCATCTTCAAATCCAACACTGCATCTCCCTGAACACTCTCCTGTGGTAATGACTCTATCTGATTCGCTTCTTCTGCTTTACTCTTCTACTTTTAATAATCCCACTTTTAAGAATGCACTGGGCCCTCTTTGGTAATTCAGGGTATTCTATTTTTTTAAGGTTAGCTGATTAACAAAATTAATTGCATCTGCTACGTTAATTCCCCTTTTCCATGTAACCTAAAAGTTTTAGCTTCCAGGTTCAAAAGTTGCCGGGAATTGGATGTGAGCATTTGGGGTGGGGGGAGGGGTAGAGTTCTGCCTACCACAAACAAAAATGGTAAAACCATTTGTTTGATTTGCAATTTGATCTCTACCTCTATGATGGCCATATCAGCCAAGATATGCTGCCATCCCAAAGAAACACCAAAAATAGAAGCTTATTTCATTCTAACACTGTATCATTCTATGACTCATTCTGACAAAGCAGTTATTATTTCATTCTTTGCTTGTTGCCGTGGCGAGAATAAAAAAGTACTTGGGAGATGAGAGAGTTTCTCACGCCAGGGAATGAAAACTCTGTCTCAGAAGTGACACACATTATGCCTGCTCAAAATTCATTCATCAAAACTATAAAAAATTCTCCACCCATGGAAGGAGACAAGGAAATGCAATCTTAACCAGGTGGCCACAGGGCAGAGAGCTGAAAATGTCTGGTGTGTATTACTAATGACAAACATTTCGCTCCTGATTCCTATAACCTATATCCAAAGAAGAAAATTACCAGTGTGTTGGTAGATGATTTTGGAAGCACAATAAAAATATTATATTAAATGTGATTGTTCAATTCTAACTGTCTTATAATCTAAATCAATTGATGAAGACAATTATTTTTATTAAGTAGAGAAATACCCTGGTTTACCACAAACTGTAGAGAACAGAGAAATAAAATTTAAATGCCAGAGAAAGAACCTCAAAACAGTTGCTTCTTAAATACTTTTAAAAAGTAAAATTCCATTTCAGAAGTTATTTTGTTGTGATTAATACATGTTAAATGCAGTTATCTGTAGCTAACAGGAATTTGACTGGGTCGTTACATTGCATACTTGGAGAAACTTTTGCATGTAAAACAAGTCAGCTGAGGCAATTTAATTAGGCAAGTTGAGTCTAATTTAACAATCTGATATTTTGCTAAATTTGAATTATTGTAGAGAAATTGAAAATGTTCCTTAAAAAAGGATTAGGGGATAAAATTTTAAATGCATTGAATGAGATTAAAAGTACATTTTTTTTCCTCTGTGTTGATGTAGTCTGCTTTACTTTGTTCTTTAGATTTTCATTGGATACAAATCCTGGCTTTAGGTTTTGAAATCTATTTTGAGAGATTAGATATCTCATGTTACTTTCCACATTGAAACAAATAAAATCCTGAAAGAGTAGTAAGAAATAATTAAATATAAATAAAATTCATTTCTAGTTTGGCACACACATGCACAAAAGTAAAATCTATTCTGAGCCCCCGAATGTGTAACCTGGAACCCTGCAAGTTAAAAAAGAACCAAATCCATTTTTTAATCTTGAAGATTCACCCTGAGGCTACCTGCTGAATGCAGGAGACCTTCAGCTTCTGTTTTGAAGACTATTTTAAAGACCATAGGGAACAGGAAATAAATCTCTAGGCACACATAGCATGGAAAATCTTAACAGGAGACATCTGTGTAAAACTAGCACATCAAAGGGCTACATCCTCTGAATAATGATTAATTAAAGATAACTATTTTTACTAAAAAGAACAGCAAGAAAATGCACCATTTTTAATTCTGGAACAAGGTGGAAAGGGACAAATCTCTGGAAAATCTGTAGCCACAGATGGCTTTCATACATATTTGTTTTATGAAATTATAATAGTTATATGTGTCTAAAACCTTGAGAGAGAATTTAGAAATGTGACTGGTATAAGCAAATGTATATCCTTTGGGGGAAAGTTAACATCAACTCAAGTTTCCAAAAATAATGTTTCTAGGGAAACGATCAGTTCACAGTCAAACATCAAAAAACATGAGAGAAAATAAGGCTCTCAGAGTCAAAACCAGCATAAGCAGACATACATTATTACTGAAATTATTAGACAAAAAGTAAAATTTTATAAATGTATATATCAGTTACATATAACATATACATATATAGAGTTGAAATAAATATAATAAAGTCTTGAAAATAAGAGCAGAAAACCAGCACATTTAAAAACCATTCAACATAACCCCAAAATGGATAATTTTTTAATTGAAATGTAAAACTCTAGGTTTGCATCAGCAAGCAGATTAATCACACCTAAGGAGAATTTTAGAAACCTAGAGGAATAAATGTAAAATATGTAATGTGGAAGACAGAGTAAGAGAGAATAACTAAGTCCACGTAATGGTGTGCTAAGACCAGCTCTGATTCACTTATGAAAGCTGACTGTGCATATCTTTTTCCAACTCTGGATTTAAGAACATCACTGTGGTAGCTTGAAACTGACCATAAGGAGAATATTCACACCATGGAAATGTGCAAATGCTACAATCAGGGTTATTATTTTGAAAAACCAATTGTTAAACATTTACCAACACATCAAAAGGTCCATAACAAATTCCAAACCATCTAATACAAAGAAGAAGGAAAATAACAGTATCCAGAGACAATGGATTATAACTTTCCATTATTGTTAAAAGATATCAACCCTGGAAGGCCCAGCCATTCTAAAGCAGGAAACATAAAAAGAAACCCATGCCTAGATAAAGTATAGTGAAGACACTGAAGACAAATAGAATATCTTAAAAGTAGAGAGAATAAAAAGCAAACTACCTGAAAGGAATGGAGATTATACACATTGCTGAAATCTTATCAGCAACAATAAGAGAAGAAAGAGAATTCATACCTGTAAAGAAGTTAGAGATAATTATCAACTTGGAATTTTATACCCAGTAAAAATATTGTTTAAGAATGAGGCTTAGCTGATACAGCCACTATGGAGAACAGTATGGAGGTTTCTTAAAAAACTAAAAATAGAACTACCATATGACCTAGCAATCCCACTACTGGGTATACACCCTGAGAAAACCATAATTCAAAAAGAGTCATGTACCACAATGTTCACTGCAGCTCTATTTACAATAGCCAGGACATGGAAGCAACCTAAGTGTCCATTGACAGATGAACGGATAAAGAAGATGTGACACATGTATACAATGGAATATTACTCAGCCATAAAAAGAAATAAAATTGAGTTTTTTGTAGTTAGGTGGATGGACCTAGAGTCTGTCATACAGTGTGAAATAAGTCAGAAAGAGAAAAACAAATACCATATGCTAACACACACACACACACACACACACACACACACACACACACACACACACATATATATATATATATATATATATATATATATATATATGGATTCTAAAAAAAAGGGAAAAAATGGTTCTGAAGAACCTAGGGGCAGGACAAGAATAAAGATGCAGACGTAGAGAATGGACTTCAGGACATGGGATGGGTGAAGGGTAAGCTGGGAAGAAGTGAGAGAGAGGCATGGACATATATACACTACCAAATGTAAAATAGATAGCTAGTGGGAAGAAGCCACATGGCACAGGGAGATCAGCACGGTGCTTTGTGTCCACCTAGAGGGGTGGGATAGGGAGGGTGGGAGGGAGATGCAAGAGGGAGGAGAAATGGGAATATATGTATATGTATAGCTGATTCACTTTGTTATAGCACAAACTAACACACCATTGTAAAGCAACTATACTACAATAAAGATGTTAAAAAAATGAATGAGGGTTAAGTGAAGATATTATCATCCAGGAAAATATAAAAATAAAGGAATAAGGAAATTCAAAGGGAAACATATAAGCAGAAAGTAAAATTTCAGAGTCTCACATTGAAATTTCACATGTTTAAACAAAAAAATGGTCATAGAAAAAAGTGATAACTGGATACTTTTGGTAAAGCTATTTAACTATGCTTTTACTTATTTAATTATTATAGACTTTTTCTAAGAAATTCACCTATACCAAAGGGGGAGCCAGCAAATATTTCCAATGACTCTCCATGCAGATATATTTTTTTCCTTTTCTGTTTGAGCTATTGAGCTATTTTAAAGGGTGTCCAATTCAACCTCCCACTTAACTCAGACAACAGACTAAAATCATCAAAGAAATGTCTAGTCCATTCTTATCTCTTTAGGTTAAGACTTTTTAAAATCTTAATTGATATCCTCAATCCAGTCAAAACTTTTGTTGGTTTGGGACTGGATTGCAGTTTTGGTAGTCAATTATTAGTTTATCCTTGTTTCTAGAGCATGACTATTCTTTGTTCCTTCAGCCTGGAAAGGCAATAATGTAACAGAGAAGAACAAACCTGACTCCACATTGGATTTATTCCTTTAACTTTAAACTTTGTACTCTATTGCATGTGCCTAGTCATCCTGGCTCTGCATCCTTGTAAAAAAAAGTCATCTATATCCTGAAATATACATTACAGCCCTTTCTCAAGGCTCTGTCTCCCAGGCTTGACCTCCATTCCTATAGAGATAAATAGTGGTAGAACAGAAGATAACATTTATCTTGTTGGAGGTCTTCAGGAACTCTGTGACCAGATAGATGGGTAGCTGCAAGAACAGAGGATTATCACATCCCCTCAGGGGTTTGGCAGTCACAAAGTCGTCTGCAACAACCAGCCACACTACCTCCCCTTTTAGTATAAAAGAAGCCTGAATTCTAACTCTGGGTAAGATGGGTTTTGGGGACACTAGTCCAATATCTCCTCAATCTGCTGACTTTCCTGAATAAAATTGCTATTACATGCCTCAAAACCTCATCTCTTGATTTATCGGCCTGTCATGTGATGAGCATCAGGTGTTTGTAACAATAAGAGACTCTTCTATCTTTCAAAAGTTTTTAGTTGCACCACGCAGCTTCAAAACACAAATGTCTTGATGTATAGATACACTACATATTTCATAATCATCCAGTTTTACCTCTGCAAGCCAGAGAGAATACAAAATCTCTACTGATTTCCTCTTTCCTCAACAAAAAACTTCTGTTAAAGAGCAAGCCTAGATTCTAAGTCTCCATCTACACCCAGAATCAGGAAGTTCCTCCAAGGGAAATGTGGCAAGGGCACCTTGCACAAGAATGCATGATTGAAGCCACAGCTTAATTATTTTTCTTTGTTATCCCTCCTTTTTATAATTGATAGTTGTATTATTTTCTCTGAATCCTCTTCACTGGCCAAAAGTTGCAAGATAGAGGCTACTCCCAGGCCAATGAGCTTTATATTCTGTGTAAAAAGAGGAAAGGGATGTAAAAAAACTCCACTGCATTTAACTACAAAAAAAAAAAGTTTTTGTTTGGTTAAAAAAAATGTTTTTCATCATATTAATGAAGAACCTCAGTCCATTCAACTCACCTTCTAGGACTTTAATCTTTTTTGTTGAAGTTCTCCACCCACCCCAACTTTATCCCTCACCATGGATCTTTGTTTTTTAAACACCAGTGAACTTTATAAGATTTTTGCTCTAATTTTCAGTTTTCTTTCTACCTAGCATTTTAACCCTCAGCATAGCCTTAGAATACAGAGAATATCTTGTGGAGGAAAGGAACAGACCTTTGAGTACACTTGGTTCTCTAGTTTGTCACTTTAGCCCCAAGTGACCACTAAAAAATCCTGTTGGTTTTGCTTTCCCCTAAAGAGATTCCACCTGGACCAGGTCATGCTTAATTTTTATTTTAAACCAGAAGAGGTAACTGTGTCCTCACTTTGGAATGAATCTCCCTTCTGTGGATTATTAGTCCATCTAGTTCTCAGCCTCATTTCTCTGTGATGCTTTTAAAATTTTTGTGATTAATAGTGATTTTTTCTAATTGTTTTCAGCAGGAACATTGGGCTGCCACATCCTACCATAAATAACCAGGAAGCACAAGCACATTTAATTATTAATACTATTCTTTAGAATGTACAGGCACATTATGTATAGTCTTGTTTTTGAAATATCACAAATTAAACAGGTTACAGATGAGCAAGTGAAATATACAAATCCCTAAAAAACAAACAAGCAAAACCTATCAAATAATTTGTCAATAAAGCAAAGCTGAGGTCATTGCTTCTTAGAGTAGAAGAAACCGCTAGCTTAGAGTTTTAGTGCCTTTTTGGAAGTGGCAAGATAAGGGTAGGATATTTACAGTCTAGTATAAGGTCAATTTTTTAACTAGGGGTTTGATCGAGATTGGGAAATATTTTTTAGATGATCGTAGAATTGTGCATAGAATGAAGTAAGGGGGTTTTGATGAAGTGTTTTGAAGAACTCTTGAAGCATTGTCTCTGAATTCCTTTGAACAATCTATTGCTCTGGTAAGGATCTTTGATGAGGACTTGTTCTATTGTAAGATAAATAGATTTTCAGGAAATTCCTAAAATAAATGATAATGTTTTCTGTAACTTATAAATATAATTGTTTCTGTAATAGTCATACCAATATCATATCAATAATTAATGAAGACAGTTGAATATTAAAGTCATATAAAGACATTCTCTTGGTCCTTAATGTTATTAAGATGTGAGATTTTACTTCCTAAGAAAGAGAAACCAATGGTGACATTCCAAAGAATCATTTTTGTAGGATGATAACAAGAATTTAGGTATATGTCAATAAGAAAGGGAACGATTATTTTCAAGAATTTTTAAATTATTTTCTATTTTCACAACAAAGGGGAAAGAAACTGATAATACCAAAATGTTTAGAAGTGTTGAAATATATTTTTGTTATTTATTTTGGTTTGGAATCCTATTCCCTTGAGAAATTGCATTTGCCCTTGATTATTAAGGATATACTAAATATAACTTTGTGCTTACTGAAGGCACTTTTCCCTCAGGGAGGGTATATGAAGAGTGTCTTAGAATGACCACTGATCCTTCACCTCACCTTCAGATAGAATAGATTTGTCATCTCAAAATCATTTACAAGATCTTCCTTAGAACAATAACAAAAACAAAAAGCAGCCACTGAGTTTACAGAATAGAATCTCTTGAGGAGGGAGGTGGAGAACCCCCTGGAAGAATGGGTTGCATGATTTTGGTGTTTTAATGAGTCTTCACACAGTCCTGGATGGATGTGGAGCTAGAGGTAAAAGACTTTTTGTTTTTCCTTGATTTTAAAGTAAAACTTGTCAAAGCATTGGATGTGGATCTCAAAGGGAGAAAGGGATGCTTTTAAGGTTCCAAATAGTAGCTAATTCTAACTTAGACATCCTCTGGTTGAGAAACTCTCTAGAAGATAGTTACAGTGGGAATGGATAGAGCTGAACACCGAAAGCTGAAATCCTAAAACTTTTGACCATGTTTAATATTGAGGGAGTAAGATCATTCTCCCAGAGAGAAAAATTCCTGTAAGGTGTTCTGGTATCTGGAGGGAAAAAAACTGAATCATAGCAGTTCAATAGCAACAACTGATGCTTTAGTTCCAAATCAGAATTAAAACACCACAGCAACTATGTAAGACAAACTACACAGAAATATAAAGAATATGTTAAGATTTCTGTTTTTTAATTTTTTATTTTAAAAATTATGAATCCATTTCGGTGTTAAACTTTTAGTGGACTAATTGACCTGGCAAGCTTTCTAAAGTCTTATTTCATGTCAGTTGTTGCATTTATAATGGAAGGTTTGAGAGAAGAGCCAGATTTCCACAAGGCAGAAGAGTTAAAGGAACTATCCTCATGGGTTTGTTGTACGACAGAATATTTCAAAAATATTTCCACAATTAAATGGATTTGCTACTTAATCATCCAGTTTTAACTGAACTAACCCAAGCACAATGGACAAATGGGTTAAACAGGATTTCTACATGATATGGGTTGATGATAGTCCCAATGATTTAAGCCTAGGAGGGCAACAGGATCACAGAAGATTTGACAGTTTACTGTCCAGTGTTCTCTTTATCTGTCTCATTCTGAGTAAAAGCATTTGTGACATAACCGTATCTAACAAGTTGTTCAAAATAATTCAGAATTATCAGGAATACCAACTAAAAAGTAGATCTACCATATGCATTAATAGCCTTGCCTGAAGTGTATATTTTCCCTCGAGATATTAATTATTGATAATATTAAGCCATTATTATTAGGAAGACATCTTACCAATTCATACATATGAGAGTGCTTTCCTAGAAATATCATATATTACTATAAAAGTTCATATATATACTTTATACAACAACAAATATACACATAATATATTGGAGGTATCTAAAAGTGTGGATACCTATTTAGAATATTTAGACAATATAGAAAAGCATAAAATTTCTCATTTCCAGCCTCTAGGTTAGTGGTATAGACTAGATAAATGGATCAGAGCCACAGCTGGCAGTATTACCTTTAATTTGCATGTTACTGGATTCAAAATGCTTTACATACACTATCCTTCAAATAATTGTTATTGATATCACTTCCCTATCACCACCAGGACCATTACTACCACTATCACCACCAGCAAAATATGTATGGGATATTGTAAAATGTCTAAAGTAATACAGATAAATGACATACACAGGGTTTTAGACTAAGTCTCTCCAGCTTCGATCCTCATTATTTTCAACAACACCAGCCAGTGCCTTAGCTGTCGTGCCAAGACCCAGGTGTCCTCAGGAAATCCTTTAAGCAGTGCTATGATGGTGGGAGGAAGTAAGTCTATTACAATTAACTTGACTTTCTCTCTGGTCATTTTTACTAGCATAATTCACTTTGATATTAGATTGTAATTTTCACATTACTAATGCTGAAATTAAGGGTACTGTTTCTGATAGTATGTAGTAACTTAATTCTTTCCAAGTCCTACTCCTCCTATATACACTAGAAATAATTTCCTTGCAAAAATTAAATGAATGGATAAAAAAAGTGTTTGCTAGGCACACATTTCTCAGTATTTAGAAACTGAAAACCTAAAGATATTGATAAGAAAATGAATACTGCACACATCTCTAATGAGGTTTTCTAAGAAATATAATCTCAGAAAACAATGCCATTGAAGGTGCTTAATTTTATCATGAAATAAGCCAAAACTTAATAATGTATTATTAAGTAAACTACCCTATACTTCTCTTCTTTATATGGTACTTATATTACATATTCTGACTGCCACTCGTAAAGTAATTACGCGTATTTTCTCTTCTATCTCTACTGACAGAAGTTTTCAGTTAAATTCAATTGGACAATAAAGCAAAAAAAAAAAAATAATATATATCAAATGTTTGAAAATACCCTCTAAGTTTAAATACTCAATTTAGAAAAGCATAAAATTTCTCATTTCCATGCAAACATTTTCAGGCTGCAAATGGATATTAAAGATGCTTATTTTAGAAATATTCAACTAAGGTCGAAAAATATCGGCAGTTTTCAAAGATAAGAAATGGATGTAAATCTTTGAAGCACGTTGTTAGAAAGTCATTAAAACTAACAAAACAGGTGGCTACATCATCCTGAAATTCAGTTCATTTGCAAATCTTCGATAAAATGTTTTTTACATAAACCTTTACGTTCTCTTTAAAACTAATATCAGAGAAACTATCTGCTTTTACTAGATTATATATTAAAATGGGAGATGTAGAAAATCAGTAAATGAGGTTACATTACTAATTAGCATACTGTCTCCACCACCTATAATACACTACAAAAAATGTGGCTTCCATTTTATCACATAGATGAAACAGTTATCTTTCAGGGTTTGAAATTTCTGTGATCTTTATGCTTAATAAGCTCAGTAAAAGGCATTCAAATTACATAACTTTTGTCTTGGAAGTTAAATTGGGAAATATTGCATTCTCTGAGATGATAAACTCCGCAGAAGATAAATTATCATGAGAAATAGTTTTAATTGATTTACCATAATAAAAGTTATGTGACTTTGAAGTGCAAATGACACATTAAAATGAATCTACAGTATGTTGATAATAAAGTGGCTTCTTTGTTAATGGAATTACTGACACTGCAGATGCTTTCAGGAGTGATGTCTTCTACTGTTAATCAAGAGACATCAATGTAAAATGAATACACTGTTTATTTAAATCCCAGCCCACCTTTCTCACTTATTGCTTCAGAGTAGCTCAATACTAAGGTCCGAATGTTGGAGATTCTGGTCATAATATAGAGTCAATAGTATTTTAGCTGTTCCATTTCTGCTTTTTCCTGTACATCTTAATGCATGCTCAAGTTCTCCCTGTGTATGTAACTCAGAAAGACTATCAGAGCAGAGGCATGTGACAAAGTCCAAGATGAAGTTCATGTTTAGATGCTTATATACATATAAACTAATAAAATTTTTTTTCTCACACATAAACGTTTACAACATATGTTCCCAAAGTTTCTGAACAATAAGATTCAAAGGAAGTTTGTGAATGTTTTAGAGGTTTCTTTCTTTGTTTGTTGTTTTTTTTTAAGACAGGAATAAAACATTTCAAATTTGCCTGATAGTTCAATAAAACAAGGTAAAGTAACTGCATTTCATAATCTGTGACTCTTCTTCAATTATCTTCTACAAAAAATCCATTTTTCACTGAACTGTAGGAATAGTTTGAACCCTATTGTTTGCTTATTTGACAATCACTGTATTAGTCATAGAATTTATCAGTTATCAGTCTATGATTCTACTTAATCAGTAACAGTCTCTACAAGTAACATTTAGTACCCTTGACCTCTGATTTGTAACTGAAGAGCAAATTAAAGTCCCCTGTCATTCTCATCTTCTGTGATGTGGTTTGGCTGGAGAGGTGTGGAAAGAGATGAGACAAAAATGCAGGACTACAATACATTATGGTTGTTTCAGTGCTGGGCTTACTGAGTGTTACTGGAACAACATAGGATACACAAGATTAAACATAAGTTTATTTGCTCCAGGAAATTCTGAAGAACATTATACAGTGATATAAAAGGGGTTAATATCAATAGGAATTATAAATATGAGAGCCATAAAATTTAAAAAGATACATTAAATACCTAACTCTGACATTCACATTCCTCTGTCTCAATAATTAGCACAACCTTTCTTATTTACTAAATTCTTTAGACTAAATTTAACATAAGGTGTTCACTTACCCTACTTTACATATATTAGTAATGAATTATATGATTCTATGTTTAAAGGCTTAATGGCAAGCAAGAGAAAAATACAAATTTTGCAAGTAACATTGTTATTTGAACAATAATTTAACATGCTATGTGAACAGATTTTAAGACAAATAAGCCAGATGAAAGTAGTAATGCTTATATAATTGTAAAATAGCTATAAAGAAAAAAACATTTTAAAAATGTGTTATTTTAAATGTGATTTGTAAAACTAAGTAACAATAATTTTAGGAGATTTATTTTTAAACAAAATAATATGACTTTTAGTAATAGTATTTGACTAAAACTGGAATACTCTTCAAATGCAGGAAAAAGCAAATATTTGATATTGCAATTTAGCAGAAATTGTTTATATGAGTATTGTTTGATTTTTTTAAAATTCTGTTAATAAAGATTGTTGATAATTCTATCATCTTGACAGAATTTATTCTTTGAATACTTATTCTTTAATCCCAGAAAATACTGAGCTGTGGTTAAAAACGTAGAGGCAAACATCAGAAATTTTCCAGAGTGCATTCATTTACCAATTTGCAACAGTTGTGCATTCTTTACCCTTTCAATCTGGAAAGCTTCTGATTTTTTACTGGCTGTTTAAACAAAAATAGATGTTTATCTCTTTAAAATTTTGCCAGGAAGCTGTCACTTTCCCATTTACTCAAGCAATGTTGTGACAGAATGTGTCAGCTTCTCACAAAAATGAAGAGATATAGACCTGTATTTACTTTAGCTGAAAAATAAGTAGTCATCAATTCAGAGAAAAATGTTTTCCCATCTGAAAAGATGAAGTAAATAGGAGTGGTTGAGAGAAGTATTTCCTAATACTTAAAAGGCAGATGTTAACCAAACATACAACACTGATTCATTTTTGGTTATCATCCTGGAATGGATAATCTCATGGTATGTAGGAGCTGGTACTTCACCATGTGTCTTTTTGCGGTATGTGATTTTGTTTTAAAAATGATAAATTTGTTTGCAGTTAACCTTCCTACATTCTCTCCTATGCAAGCTAAAAGCTTTGGAAATTTCAATGAAGACAAGAAAAAAATCATCTTTAAGAAACTGCTTTTAGAATCATGTTAGATTCAAAACAAATGTAATTGGCAGAGATTGGCCCAAAACTCTATACTTCCTTAGGGTACTTGAATTGATAGTAATGATCTTACCAGATATTGAACATTAAATATACATTTCAGTATATATATATTTTTCCATTAAAATATTCTTTTATTTTTGTTTAAAATTTCATAGGATAAAGTTTCATTAAATATAGTACTGAATGCACTGAAATTAACAAAATTGACACTGAACAGAAGGAGATATGCAGTGATATAAACTTTTACTCAGAAGTGATTAGAGTGGTGCAATTAAATCGAAAGCAACCATCTTTAATAGAACAGAGGGAACAAACTAGCCTACCAGAAAAATGTAAAGTTAGGCCCTTTAGAGTATAACTATCTGTCTCTGGCTAGACGTTTGACTCCTGTAGATTACTTAACTACAAGATACTTAAATTCTTTTATTCTGTTTCCAATCTGCTAAAGGAGCAAAATGAAACCTATTTAATAGAATTTGTGTGAGAATTCTGTAAATCTAAAAATATCTTAAATCTTGTTTACTTTTAATATATAAAAATGTTGTTTACTTGAAATTCAAATTTAACAGGTCATCCTGTATTATATTTGACAGTCCTATCCTTCCACAGTCTTTTCAATTATCTTTATATAAATGTTTGATGAAATCATCATTTATTGGGGATATAACTATAACCCTGTATTCACAAATAAGCCTTACATTTGCAATGATTATTTTGTGTGCAATATTCTGTTTTCTCTGAAACTCTATTTTGTGTAGATTTTAAACCTAATTTACAGCCAAACTTTCCTTAATAGACTAAATCTTCTCAGTTCCTTCATATGCCTCAAGTAGTCCATCATATTTCTTTCTTAGAGATGAGCCTCCTTTACCATTTTTGATGCACAGCATACAGTATAACTACTTCCTTCATTATCACCCTAGCAGTTATTCTGCCACTTTCTTGAAATAGATCCTCTTTTTACTGTTTTTACTGATTTACTTCCTCATTTGGGGGGAGCACCTCTTCCAGTAGCTTTCTAATTTAGGGTGCATAGGAAGGACATATTTCTGAGATCTTAAATGTCTGAAAATGGTATTTAGCTAACCTTACATTTAATAAAGAGATCACCTTGCTATGTAACTACAGGCTTGAAATATTTTCTCTATCAACTATAGGTCTTCTTCCATAGTTAGGGACCAGAGAAGAATGCATTCCTGCAAGACAAAACTTCACTGAGTGAGATTTTTGAGTTTTTGTTGTTTTTTATTTGTTTTTTAAGTGAGTACATTTCCAGTCTCTGCAGAGCTTGGGCAGCAGGAAGATAAATACTCACTCTTTGAGGTATGAGAAGACAGACCAAGAAGACAAGTAGCTAGAAATTTATGAGGCATTGCATAGAAACAAACAGACAAAAGAAAGGGATAGCCCCCAAAATGCATATAAACTGTACCCAAATACTTGGCTGAACACCACACTCTGCAGGTACACAGGAAAATTCTAGAGTGCCAGAATGAAAATACAATAGACTAAAACAAGCAGAAGGCAAGAACTGAGCAGATATCACCTACAATATACTGTGGAAGAAAAATAGAGTCTACAGTTTGAGTCTAGGAAGTCAAAGCCTGCCAGAACAAAAAGTTGAGAATCCTATGAAAAGGATAGCAGCCTCTGAGTCACTATTACACTTTATCTATATTGTCCACTTTACCACCAATATTTTACAGTGATCCAAAGAAATGGAAGCAAGACCTGTATTCAGGGTAAAAAGCAGTCTACAGAAACTGATTCCAAGTAAGTCATCACAGATATTGGACATAACAAATCAAGGCTTCAAAACAGCTTTTACAAGAATATTCAAATAATTTAAGAGGAAAGAAAGGCCATAGTGAGGGGAGATACAAAGGATCTAAACAGAGATATAGAAACTATAAAAAATAGAAATGCTAAAGCTGATCAGTTCGATAACTGAAATAAAATACTTATTAGATTGTTTCAACAGAGATTGGAAACAATAGAAGGAATTAGTATTTTAAGATAGATCAAAAGAAATTTTTTAACCTGGAGAACAGAGAGAAAAGATTTAAGGATACTAAAATGAGTCTGAGAGACCCATGTGAAAATATCAGGTAATTAAAAAAAAAAAAAAAAAAGCAAGTGAACTTTGATTCTCAGAATGAAAGAAGACAGAAAAGAAGAGAGAAAAAAATTGAAAAAATAATGACAAAATTTTTCCTAAATAATTAAACCCTAAACAAAATAAAAACAAAGAAAACCACTCCTGGGTACAGCTGAAAACCAATGATAGGATCATCTTGAAAGTAGCTAGAGATAAACACTTCATATATGGAGGAAAACACTTTATATACAGGAGAAAACAATATGATTAATGGCTGATTCTTATTACAAACAACTATAACATGATATCCTATAAACTGAAAGAAAAATATATAAAATCTGCCAAAAAAACTTTCTTTATCCAGCACATTTATTTTTTAAAATAATGAAAATGATATAAAGACATATTCATATAAACAAAAAGCTGAAAGAATTAATCATTAGCAGACCTACAGTCTCCTATAGTGTTATAGGAATTGCTAAAGTAAGTTCTCCAAGCTGACGAAAATGACCCCAGATGACAAGATGAATGTGAATAAAAAGGACTTAAAGGTTGGAAATGGTAGGTGAGAAAACACATACATACTTTTGTCTTTTCCTTAAAGCCACATTATTGTTTAAAGTAAAAAAAAATATAGCAGTATATTGTTATGCCTATAACATTTATGAAGATACTAGCAATAGAATAAGGGTATAAATGGAAATATATCATTGCAAGCACATTTCCAACATTTTAGCAGAAGTAATTCAAAATTAACTGTAAGGAAATTGAAACAAATTTAAAAAGCATATTTTAATCCCCAAAACAATCACAAAAAATATATTTTCTATAGAAGAAAAGTACAGTATACAGTTTGAGTAGGAAGTCAAAGCCTGCCAGAACAAAAAACTGAGAATTCGTTGAAAAGGATAACAGAATCTGAGTCACATTCTATCAACTAGAATGCCGATAAGGAATTTAAAAAGTGTGTTACATATTTTGATTAACACAAAATAAAGAAAGAAGAAACAGGAGCAATAAAAAAAAACAAAAAACTGAAGGCAAAAGGGAAAACATATATCAAAATGTCAGGCATAAATACAACAGTATCATTGACTGCATTAAATGTAAATGGACTAGACATTCCATTCAAAAGGCTGAGATGAGGTTTGAAATAAACAAGAACATAATATGCTGTCTACAAGATACACACTTCTTAAGTGTGTATACATACTTAAGTAAGTTGAATGTAAACAGGGGGAAAATACCAAACAAAGAAAAAAAGCATAAAACATGTGGACTGGTTAAATAAATATCAGAAAAATAAATCTTAAATACAAAGAATATGATTAGAAGCAGAACACTTAATCATGATACAATTTCTACATATCCCAAAGATATGATAATTATAAATATAGATATACCTTACATCTGAGCTTTAAACTATGTAAAACAAAAACTAATGGAACTCGAGGGAGACATATAATTAGAGTTGGAAATTTTAACATATTTGGCTCAGTAATTGTTAGAAAAACTATGCCAAAAAAAAATCTACAGGAATATACAATACATCTTCACCTAATTGCCACATAAATTGCATGATATACATTATTTTTAAGTGCACATGGGATATTAATCAATATAGATCATATTTTAGTCCATAAATAAGTTTTAATAAATTTAAAAAGATAGAAATAATGTGAAATATGTTCTCTGAGCAAAGCATAATTAATTTTGAGATCAGCAACAATTTGAAAAGGACTCTAAATATTTATACATTAATCAAGACCCTCTAAACAACTCATGAGTCAAATAAAAAAGGCCAAGGAAAATTAGACAAAATCTTGAATGGTATAAAAACCCAGAACATATGAAAATTTGTGGTATTAAGCTGAAGAAATTCTTAGAGAGTAATTTACAAACTTAAATGTTTTTACTAGAAAGAAAATAGTCTAAAACCACAAATCTAGCTTACACCTCAGGAGTCTAGAAAAAGAAGAGCAATTTAAGACTAAAGTAAGTATGAGGAAAGAAAAATATAAACAGTGGAAATCAATTAAATAGAAAAGTGATCAGCAATAAAGAGATAAGCAATAAAGAGAATTACTAAAACCCAAAGCTGTTTATTTGAAAATATCAACAAAATTAAAACACCATTGGCTACACAGACCAAGAAATGAGAGAGAGAGAAGGCCTTGCTATTCATAAACTACCCAATTTGTGGCATTTTATTATAGCAACCCAAACAAACTAAGAGAGTCGACACTGCAGAAGCTATTCATTTTCAAATGAGTTCTCTGTGTTATTAAATATAAGAAACAGTGGCATAGAATGATGCTTCCCAGCCAGTTTTGGGATTGACCCTAAAGGGTCAAACACATTTTCACAGCAGTCACAAAAACTCTTTCAGCTTAGTTCCAGCCAGCTGTTTAATGAGGACAGCTATAAACTTCAGACTACATAAATGCGGTGCATTAGCCTTCTTCAGTATCTTAGTATATTCATGTCCTCCATAAATCTTCTGTTCCAAGCTGTTCAAATTACCTTCCAAAGAGAAAATATGAGTTGTCCAGCTTAGAACAGTTCATGGATAATGATGACTCTTGTAAAATGAGTGTTTGAAAGTGTAGTGAAAGAATATAGAGAGATTTTGAGACGAAGTCAAATGTAAAGCCACTCAGTGGAGAATAAACATTTCATAATGCCATCATATTGCTACAGTGAAAGTAAACTTGATTTGGAAACAATGTTAACTGGATCTTTTCAGTTTTTCTACATCTATTCAGCAAATTTTTTCAGGTGTTCTGAATTGACAGTCTGGGAAACCTCCCAAAGATTATTTGGGAGAAAGAGTGAAGATAAAGGAAACCCAAACATACAGGCTCTAATACCCCATTCAAGCTTCGAATATAGGAAAGTTTTTTAATACAGTAAACTGAAATTTATTATAAAATTACTTCTAAATATGGGTTCTGGGTCCAAAAAAATGAAAAATATTGTTACTTATCCTCAAGAAAATATTTTTCTGAAGTTCTAATTTTTGTATATCTAAATATTAGGAATAAGATCTTATTATCTCCCAATTTTGTTGATACCAATGTACAAAGAATCAAATAGCTTATTAGATGTTTATAAAGTCTTCCTTTCTAGTTTTCACATCTTTGCAGTTTGATTTGTTTTTTTTTTAAACAGGATTTCTGAAGGTGGTTTTTGTAATTGCTTTTTCTACTGTGCTTTATCTTTCAACTTTATGCCCTGTCGGCTAGTCCTCTTAATTTAAGTACTACACTACATTTTATATATCTCCTTTGATTTGAATTTAATGAATATATTTAGAACACTTTATTGGTTTGAAGAATAGAAGTATCAGTTAATTTTAAACCAGTCAAAGGAGAGATATAATCATAAGCAAATATTACAATAAATATATTCAAATGAAGAAATTACAATCTATTTTAACATGCTGTGGAAATAAAAAGGCTTATTTTTGAGCAGTAGAATGCTAGCATCCATTATATTACAATTTTTACATTGTTCTACTTTACTCTCAGTACATTTGTATAAAGCAATTATGAAGCGTGTCTGGAAGTTCTGTAAAAATAAGCAAAACTAAATTTCCAAGAGCATCAGAAAGACCAATTGTGTATCTGCTTTTAATAAATACTGATCTTACCTCTGAGGGTAATCTATAATGTCTTAAAATTTTACTGAATATATATTTATGTACATACATTCATGAAAACATGATTATATTTTATTCAAATTAAATAAAATAATTACCAACAGTTGTCATTATGCAATTTTCCATCAGAGAAAAAGGGTGTTCATAGAAAGGTACTTAGTAATCAAAGTGGTTACTACATTTTCAAATGAGTAGAAAGTGAGGTATGGCAGACTAAGTTAAAGGAATAAGTAAATGTTTAAGCAAGTAGAAAAAAAATGTCTTGATGCTTGGCTTAAAATCTAAGACTGTGATTATAAGAGCAAGCTAGTTCAAAGATTCAAATAGCTATGTCATATAAATGAGTTGTACTGTGTCAAGCTCACAGGATTTAAGCTGCAGTTCATTCCCTTTACCACACATAGATGTGCTCTTAGCCTACCATCCTATCCATTACACTCTCCTGCCTTTTAAGCAATTCAAGTTCAGCAATATACTTAGAACAGACAGATCTCAGATATAGAGAGCTCATGCCCTGGACTCACAAATCACAATACCCAAGGATAATTTGTAAATATAAACTCTTGAAATTGAATGCATTTTAGGTTAGGGGTAATCTATTAGAATTATACAAATAATCTAAGTGCTTGTGAAAACATATGGTTGTATGCCAACCTCACAGAGGTTCCAATTTGCTCTCTAGGTCACCCCAAAGAAATTCTCCCTATGGAATTTTGCCTTTAGAGAGACAAAGTGAATTGATTCTGTTGAAATATTCATTAAATTAAAAGGCTTCATTTACTATTCTAAAAGCAATTAATCAGTTCTTCTCATTCTGCATAGTACAGTATTAGCTACCACTCCACAAAAGGGCATTACTGCTCTAGGGAAAATGCAATGTACTGAAAAAAAAAAATTGATAAGATCAGTTAAGAAAGTTAGTTACAGACATAAAAACTTAAATTTTTATGGGAATATAGAAAACTTTGCAACAGCCTGATTAATAAAATTGCTTGCAGATAGCAATTGAAAATAAAAATAAATAAGAAAAAGAAAACATGGCTTTTATGGATACCATTGAAGAGTTTAAGATTTATTAGATATAATATAAATCCAAGCATAGGGAAAAGCAACTTCATAAAAAAAAAAGTAAATATTTACTTTGATCAAGAAAGTTCCCCCAAATATTTGTAACAATGATAACAGCAAGTACTCTTGATCATGAGGAAATGCCTATTTCTGTAAAATTTCTTTACGTTCACATATTCATAATCATTCTGGTAGCAATGTCTGGAGCCCATCAACCTTAGGTCGCCAGTTGAATACAGCCTAGATCAACAGTTAATGATGTTGTAAACCGAAGACATATTTCTTTGACAGCATTTCAGTGCAATATATGTAAATTATTGTATGATATATAATGAAAAATTAATGCACTTTTGCTAACTTAAGCAGAAACTCTCAATACAAAATTATAATTTTAAAATTTTCAATAAAGAAAAGATGTATCTACGGAAATATGTAAAAGTTTATATATATATATATATATTTATAAAATAGAACTGGGCCAAAGGAAAGCAAAAATGATACAAAAGAGTCTTACCTTAAAATATGTGAATCTAAATTAATTATCTTTGATCTTATAATAAAGAAAAGTTTACTAAAGTTACTTTTAAGAAGAATGTCCAGATGCCACAGTTCCAGAATAACTCTTACCACAGAGAATAGTTGAACAAGTGAGTCACCAGCCAGTGTGCTGTCCTCTATGATCTATTTTTTTTGTAAATATCCAAAGGGTACTTATCCTACCTTAAAACCTACAAACATGTCTTGCACATCTAATCAATTTCTTTGAGGTAGATGAATAATGATGTTAAATGTACACCAGTAAATTTCATACATTTAGAAATTTTGAAGCCTCTACAATAAGTTTACTTCCAAAAAGACTTTCAAAACATTAGTTAACATAGAATTACAAAGGAAAATTTAAGATGGTGAAAGAACTGACTTTAAAAAGTAAATTAAAATAGACATTTCAAGATGAAATCAGTGTCCGTCTATTAAGAGCTTTCTAAATCAGATGAAATAGTGGGTGTGTAGGTACATGTTGAGAGGCAGTGGCCCAGAGTGAACCCTCCAAAATGCCTTCATGGAAATCCAAGTTCTATCATGTGCCAGCGGCATAATCCTGGGTGGCTTACTAAACTCTCAGGATCTCAGTTTTCACAGCTGTGTGATGGGGATAATAATAGCATTTATCTTGTGAGAATGAAAAGGGGTGTCTTTAATGTGCTGAGCACAGTGCTTGTCATGCAAGAAGCACAAACCAGTGTTAAATTTTTATTGCTCATATTATTGCTTAAGGTTTTAAAAATACTATGTGAGATATTAAAATAGAAATAAGCACAAGACAGCTTTATAATACTGTCTGTATAGGCAAAAATATATAGACCATGGTTAGAAAAAGCTATAATGGAAGAATGAAACTATTTTCCAACACAAAGATTTTGTACCCAGCTCTCAATTATAATAGCCAAAAGAGTCAAGCCAAGAGTCGCTAAATGAACTATCATCAATTAAATGCTGACCTAGCTCTAATTATCTAGGTGGGATCATGTTCATTATCCTACTTCAACTTTATTAACCTATGACATGGGCATTATGGTTCCCACCTTGCAGAAAACTAAGGCTTAAATTGCTTAGGAGACTTGTTGAAGATCATAAATTTAGAAGTAGCAAGCCTAGGATTAATAGAGAAATTTATATCATCTACATCACAATAATTCCAGCTATTCCTCAGGGTAACAGAATGTCACCAGTACTTAGGGAATCATTTGAAATATGTAGTTATAACTCTTAGAATATTACAAATTCCATGTTCTCTCCCAGTTTTTGCACATGTATTTTCCATTGCCTGAAATATCACTCTGCTCCCAGCAGGGCTGCTGAGACTGGAATGAGGCAAGTAAAGCACTTGCCCAGGTACAAATCTTAATGGAATTCCAAAAAAACCTTCGGACTAATAATATTTTAATGAGATTTTTTCAAAAATCAAAATTAATGCAAAACTCTGTGATAAAACATATCAAAATTTTAGAGACAGGATAAACTGGTCCATATAGGAGCTTGAGGAAAAAGGGAAAAATCAGTCATATGGTATAATTTCTGTCCTTTCAGCAGGTCTCAGCTTAAACATTACTTACAGTCAGAAACACTATCAGACTGGTGTAGATGCTGTACTTCCAAGCTTTCATTGCATCCTATGCTTACCTCTCCAACAGAACTTATCCACTCTATGATAATGTATTAGTTGTCTATTGCTGCATAAAAAAAAAAAAAAAAACTTCGAGTTTCAGTGTCTTAAAACAGCAAACTTTTATCATCTCACAGTCACTGTGCGTCAGGAGTTTAGGAGTAGTCTACTTAAGTTTTGGCTCAAAGCAGCTGAGGCTGGAGGATCTGCTTCCAAAATGGCTTACTCACATTGCTATTGGCAGAAGGCTTCATGTCCTTCCTACATGGATCTCTCGAGTTGCTTGAACGTTCTCTTGACATAGTCATTATCTTCCCTAGAGTAGCAAACACAGAAAGAAAGCAAGAATGAAGCTGTTGGGCCTTTTATCATCAACTTTCCAAAGTCTCATACCATCACTTCTACAGTTGACCCTTGAACAACAGGAATTTGAACTGCACAGATCCACCTATGTGCAGATTTTTTTACGTTCTGTTTGTTTTGTTTTGTTTTGTTTTAATTGAAGGTTTACAATGTTGTGTTAGTTTCTGGTGTACAACAAAGTGATTCAGATTAGATAGATAGAGAGATAGATAGATAGATAGATAGTTTTTAATATTCTTCTCCATTATGGTTTACCACAGAATATTGAATATAGTTCTCTGTGCTATACAGTAGGACTTTGTTGTTTATCCATTCTATACATAATAGTTTACATCTGTTAGTCCCAAACTCCCAATCCAACTCTCCCTGGCAACCACAAGTCTGGTCTCTATGTCTATGAGTCTGTTTCTGTCTCATAGATAAATTCATTTGTGTCATAGTTTAGCTTCCACATGTAAGTGATATCATATGGTATTTGTCTCTCATTCTGACATACTTTGCCCTACATAGTACAGGACTACACAGTCTAAGGTTGGTTGAATCCACAGATGTGGAACAGCAGACTTGAAGGGCCAAACTGTGAAGTTATACACAGATTTTCAACTGTGCAGAGGATCGGAGGACCTAACCCTCACATTATTCAAAGGTCAATTGTACTTTATTTTATTGTTTGGAAATGAGTACAAATGTAGCCCAAACTCAAGTGTTAGAGAATTTGTCTTTACCTCTTCTCACCACAAAGAGCTACCTGTTACTTGGTTATCTCTGATGCTAGACTATAAATTCTGTGAAAAGAGAGACCATGGCTGAATTGTTTGCCACTTGATCTCCTGGTCACTACACTGTGTTGACATATACTGGGTACTCAATAAATAATGTTTTAATCATTAATGGAATTTATGAAAACACCTCACCAATGATAACATGTAAAATAATTTGATAAAAAAGCCACAAAATTATTAATGAAATGACATGAGAATGGTGAAGCTTCCTAGGAAGAATAAATACTATCATCCTTGATATAAGATAATAGGAATATGACAAAAGTTTTGACATCATAAATGAAAGAGATACCTAAAAAAATATAAACTCTCACCAAATTTGAATATTGAAATAAATTCTTAGGCTTAAAAGATAATTTGAAGGAGGAAAAGTCAACTGAAGTACTGTTATTTTCCAATGTGAGTTTCAACCCAAACTTCAAAGAAAAATCTCATTTGACTGGAATTAAAATTCTTCAAAGATGTGACTGAGAACTGTTTATATCTATAATTATATATATGATACATATGATATTTATATTATATATAATATATATGCCTGGCACTTAAGTCATACTTTTTCTATTGTATCATGTTGTTATATAATAGAATTAAAAAATAGAGACCCAAGAAGATTTTCCAAATTTATGAAAACACACTTGCTAAGATGGAAAATTAGATTTTATTTTTCCTTTTTATTAAGTTTTTATGATTTTTGAATATTCAGTGTTTACAAACTGTATGGATAGTTTGTTGGAATAGTTTGGTTGTGCTATTTTTTAAATCTTTATTTCATAATGTATATTACTCAATGTTGACAATTTAAATTTTTAAAGTTGTGATAGAAAATGCTATTGATTCATACAGTTTTCACATTTGAAGACATTACTATGAAGATTATTTGAATTGGGGATAGCAGTTAATTAATAATTGAATCTGTGCTCACAAGTAAATGATTTTCTATTATAGATCAACATTTCTCTAATAATGGTCTGTGGATTCCCTGGTACCCCTGAGAGGGGGAGGAGGACATATGAGACCCTTTCAGGTAGTCTTGGAGGACAAAACTGTTTTCATAATAATATTATAATGTTATTTGCCTTTTTACCATGTTGATATTTGTGCAGATGATGCCAAAACAATGGTGGATTAAATTGCTGGCTCCTTAGTATGAATCAAGGCAGTGACACCAAACTCTAATAATACTTACTATTTTCTTCATTGCCACAAACTTGCAGGAAAGGAAAATCAAGTTGTACCTAATAATTTCTTAATAGAGTAGTAAATATTCTTAATTTTATTAAATCCTCTTGAATTACATCTTTCTAATATTCTGTGTGATAAAATGAGAAGTACCCTTAAAATACTTTTGCTGCATTCCAAAGTATGATTATTGTTTTGAGGAAAAAAGCAGCTGTTTAATTGTCTGAGTTATTAGCCTAACTAGCCACTTTTATTATAGAACACTATTGTTAATTGAAAGAGAAACTGAGAAGGAATCTATAGGTATTCAGACTTGGGTATTTAATAGTTTTTTGACAATGAACAAGAAGAATCTGCTATTCATGGAAAACAAATGATAGTATTTATTGCCTATGAAAAATTTCAAGTTTTTAAGTGAAAATAGAAATTTGAGAAACTTGTACCTGTTTGTTACCTAGAGCTTAACAGATTCAGAACTGTGATGAGATTACTGTTGTTATTAATAAATAGTATTTCTCTACATTATATTATAAGATGTTTCAACATTTGGAAATGTTGAATGTTCCAAATGTTTCAACATTTGGAAGGTATGCATAACTCTATAAACCAATATTTTCCAAAACACCAATGCATAGTTTACAAATTATGCTTGAGCAAATATCTGTTCAAAGTACAAAACAGACCCATAGATTTCAATGTAAGTATATAAAGTTCATTAATATTGTTTCAGATTCCAGATCTCAACCAACTTTTAATAAATTACCATTTATGAGTTTGATGTAGTTTGGTGTAGTGTCAAAGAAGAATACTTACAATTTTCAGAAAAGACAATTAAAATAAGTCAAATTTCCCCATATATATATCATGTTGCTTGAAATTAAACAAGTTGGTAATTCCAGAATTGGAACTACCAATTTGAATTATATACATACCAATTACTATATATATATATATATATATATATATATCAGTGTGAGGTAGGATTCTCTTTATATACTTCAACCAAAAAAAAAAAAGAGAGAGAGAGAGAGAAAGAGAGAGAACTCAATATGTTGAAAGTAAAAGGACATGCCAAATTCCAGTTGTCTTGTATTAAGACAGATTTTACAAGGGATTTACCAAAGAATACTATTTTTCTCACCAATTTTTTTAGAAATATTATTTCCCATTAAACTATGTTATTTATATTCACACCTAGTTGGTTTACTTCTCTTTAAAAATAATAAATATATATTTTTAAATTTCAGTTTTAGTTTCTATTATGGTAAATATATATATATATATATATATATATATATATATGCTATGTGGTTTACATAAATATATGTAAACCACATAAACAAAAGCTCTTCAAGGTCCTTGATAAATTTTAAATGTATAAAGGGGTCCTCAGACCAAAAGCTTGAGAACTGCTTCCAAAGATTATTTAAAACAGGACCAATTTTTTCACAACAAAAAATAGAATTGAAGGGAGGAAATATGCTGCAAAAGGCTAACTTTAAAATACTCCTACATATTAGCTAGAACAAACTGTGGCTTAAGTCACAGTTGCAAGTAAATGTAAGAAGCTGTGTAGAGTCAAGGTCAAAGGTACTTGAAGTAACTCAAGAATAAATGATTGGTGTTTGATATAATTTATTTACTGACACTGAAATGTCATCCCTGATCATAATGCTTCATCTCTGTCTAGTGTTCCTAGCTTTGTGAGAATATATTTAGGGTGCTCTAAATGCACGCAAGAATATGCATATACTATTTTAAGTAGATCTAATAAAGTGATATAAAGAAAAACAATAATTTAATATTTCAGAATGAAGCTTGTCTTAATGATTCATATTAACATAAATGATGTGGTACTTCCAATTGAATTTTATTATCACATAGTTTTGAACTTAATTTCCCAAAACTTCATATTGCTTCCTTTTGCCCTAGAGCACTGACCTAATAAAAATGTGATCACCTTACAGGTAGAAATATATTACTTTACCAGTGATTCTTTATGTGAACACATAGCACAGGAGAAGATAATTTGTATATTAAAGAGTGAAATTAATTAACATAAAACAAAGACTAAATAAAATTTACTACTACAGTGAAATACTACAACATTTGGGTCTGCCAATGGGACCCAAACTTTGGGTCTCATTGGAGAATGAGATTGATAGTTTTGCTTAAATTAAACCCTGAGCCTTAAGACAATCTCTAACTTACATTAGAGTGTACTTAAAAGTAAAGAGTATAAATTCTATACTTGTGAGAAACATAGGAAAATCTGAATGAATCTGGAAACAAGTTGGCATAATACATTTTGATACCCCACTCCTCCTGTCTCCATTAGACAAAAATTACCTATCTGAGTGATAGGAAAAATATCTGTTAGGTGAAAATTTTACCAATCTCATGGAACTTCTGAAAAATATATAAAATTATTCTAAAGAATGAACTAAAATAAAATAAGAAATTATTTGAACAAATTTTCTAATATTGTATCTATATTTAAAAATAAAGTAAAATAGTCAAGGTAAACAGCTAGACATCATGTGTCCTTAACGTACCTTTATACTGAGAGCTTAAAAATTAATATTGATCTAATTTATCCTGATTTTGATACCATACATATGATATCAACTCTTCAGTTTGCTCTGAAAATAGAGCATCTAGGTACATTTCAAAATTTCAATACACTATATTTGAAATTTTATAACATTAATTTTATGATACTCGTTCCATTATAATTATCTGAAACATTTATTAATGTGTTATAAATAATTTGATTACAGGTCCATTCCCAAATGTTATTTTTTGTTTATTTTATTACCTTCTACAAATATCACAGGTATTTGAAGTATTTCTTATATATTTATATTTATCTTGAAAGAAAAAGCAATAAATTGTGGTCAGATATAAGGCATTAATAGGTATCATAATCCAAAGCATTTATAGAAGCCATACTGTTTACATACTCCAACACAAATCTGCTTTAGCCAGGCTTCCCACTCCCTCCTCCAAATACCATATTCTTTCTTGCTTCATGATTTGTTAATTTATTATTTTCCTCCAGTGAGTGTTTCTTCCCTTCTTTGATTTTTCACGTCAAGCTGCAATCCCTGTTAAAGATTTTCTTGATTATTTGTGGGTGAAGTGATCTTTCCTTTCTTTTTACATTCTTTTTATTCCTTTGTGTTCTAGTTATCTGCACATATGTCCCATATATTAAGGATGTTTGAATTCCTAAAGGTCATAGATAAAACTTTATTTTTGAATCCTTCTTTCAGAATACAGATAGCATTAATGGCCACAATTGTTCACACTTACTTGCATTTAAACCTTTCATTAGTGCCCTCCCATATTGACTCTGGACTTGGACATGTGACTTAACTTTGACCAATGGGGCAGTAGCCAATAAAGTAGTTTGAGCATACCAGATTCCTGCTACCTCCATAAAAACATGTCTATGTAGCCTGACAGAGGGATGTGTGAGCAGAGCCAAGAACTCTGTTCTACAGCATGCCTACTCCCAAATCCATCAGCTCCCAAGTAGCAGCCAGTGGACCCCAACTTATATGAGTGAGCACTGCCAAGACCAGGATAGTCCAACTTGAATTACTGAACTGCAATTTTGTGATTCAAATAAATGTTATTGTTTTGAGCCACTAAGTGTTGACATAGTGTTTTACACAGAATTATTATGCAGTTAGACAACTGATACACTATTCCTGGAGCCAAATCACAGCAGCCTCACAGTACTTTGCACATGTTCAAAACTTAATGAGAATTGAATGAATGCATTCTATATTATGCTTAAAGTTGGCTCCAACACATTCACAAATTGGTTGGCAATAATAAGCAAAGGGAGCTGGCTTCTTACTTAGTAATATGCTAAGTAAGATGTGTAGAGTTACATTTCTATCCACTTACTCCCTGTCACAAATATATGGAATAGGTGTTAAAAAACTTATTTTATGGATATTAAAATTGAGACTTAGAGAGATAATGTAGCTCATTGACTTAGTACATAGAATTTAAAAAGGGATTAAATGATAGCGTGCCAATGTGATGGTAAAGTTTATGATTGTTATTGTTAGAATTATAGCACAGGCTCCTGGGAGGAAGTGGATATTAAATACATAATAATTTTTTAACTACTTTTTAGATACTCTGTAACTGGCATTTTTTAAATGACACTTCTCTTCTTTGGAATGGAATTTGATGATATGAAAGGGAATAAGTCTACCTGTAAGTACTTTTACACTTTTATCTTGCTTCTCACATCATCCTACAATTTTTTTCTATTGTTCAACAAATTCTTTATCAATTGCTTACTCTATGTTCAGTACCATACTAGGTACTAAGTAGATGGTTGTGGACAAAACAGATACTGGTCCATACAGGCTATGAGTCAGTAGTATACATCATTTCAATGATAGAAGTTTGAAATCAGTCATGAGGGTGAATTTCCATTACAGCATTTGGCAAATACTACAAATTGAGGCAATTTCTTTTCTTTTCTTTTTTCTTTTTTCTTGTGACGTTATTGTTAAACATTTATCAGCATGCATTTAGTAGACTTTGACCCATATAAAGAAGGAAATTTGGGCTTAAATTGCATTCAAAAACTTACATACAATGATTATAAAAAAATAACTCAGTTAATGAAAAAATTTCAGATGAGGAGCAAAAATAAATATAATAGTTATAACAGACACAAATAATACATAAGGACACTCCTACAACACAAAGAAATAGAAAGAAGGATGTGAAAATATAATCAGGCAAATGAGATATACAGGCAAGCATCAAACTAAATATATGTTAAGGTATAAACTAGTGCTAGAAATGAGGACAGTTACTTCATACTGATAAAAGAGGAAATTGACTGTGTATTTAAAAACAATTCTGGAGGAAGACCTTTAAGATGGCAGAGGAGTAAGATGTGAGATCAACTTCCTCCACACAAATATATCAAAAATATATCTACATGTGGAACAACTCCTACAGAGCACCTCCTGAATGCTGGCAGAAGACCTCAGACTTCCAAAAAGTTAGAAAATCTCCACGTAACTGGGTAGGGCAAAAGAAAAAAGAAAAAAAGAGAGAGAAGAGAGAGAGAGACAAAGGAATTGGGATGGGATCTGTGCCTCTGGGAGGGAGCTGTGAAGGGGGAAAAGTTTCCACACACTAGGAAACCCCCTCACTGGCTGGAATGGGGGGGAACTTCGAAGCCCCAGAGGAGAGGACAGCATGAGGGGTGTGGAGGGCAAAGCAGAGAGATTCACACACAGAGGATCGGTGCCGACCAGCACTCACCAGCCTGAGAAGCTTGTTTACTCACCTGTCGGGGTGGGTGGGGGCTGGGTGCTGAGGTTCAGGCCTCGGAGGTCAGAACCCAGGGAGAGGACTGGGGTTGGCTGCATGAAGACATGCTGAGGAGGCTAATGCACTACAGATAGCCGGGAGGGAGTCTGGGAAAAGTTTGGACCTGCTGGAGAAGCAAGAGACCATTGTTGCAGGATGTGCAAGGAGAGGGGTGGGCCCTCCATAGGAACTTCTTGCTCCATACACTCACAGACAGCAGGGCACGGCCTACAAGAGCTCCAGAGGTGGGCATGAACGGTGGCTGTTATCTCGGTCCCCAGAGGAGGAGGCGATGGCTGCTGCTGCTGCCACAAAGGATCCTGTGAGCAAACACAGGATCACTGCCCATCCGGGAGCCTGTGCAGCCCACCACTGCTGAGGCTCCTGCGATCTGGGGCCAACTTCCCCAGAAGAAAGCACAGTGTGCCTAAGGCTGTTGCAACTTGTCAGCCTCAGCCACGGGCACTTCCCGCACATCCAAATTGTGATTGTTGTATCCCTCCCTCTCCGTGGCCTGAGTGAGCAAGTGAGCCCTAATCAGCTATTGCTTTCACCCTCTCTTGCCTGGGTGGGGAACGCATGCCTGAGGGTGACCCACATGCAGAGGTGCGGCCAAAACCAAAGCTGAACCCCAGGAGTTGTGACACCAAAGAAGAGGAAGGGTAATCATTCCGTACAGCTACACGAGCAGCAGATTAAATCCCCGCAACTGGCTTGGTAGACTCTGCATCTGCAGACTATCTGAATAGATAACGAGTGTTCCCACAGTTGAGGCTGTGGACCCTGGGAACAACTGCAGATGCTGGGGACAAGTACACCCTGGAGTAGGGCCAGATCAGAGTCTGAGCTGGTCCCACAGTGCCCACAGTGGGTCCAGAGACCTACCTAGAAGTATTGAAGAACTTGCTGGGTAGGTAAGGATTGGCAGTGGCTCACTCTGGGGGCAAGGAAATTTACAGCTGAGGCCACAAGAAAATATTATTATCATTACTACTTTTGCTTTGTCTTCTTCTGTTGTTGTTCTTTTTTTATTATTCTTTTTATTTTAATTTTATTTACTTTTCTTTTTTATGCTTCTATTTTTAATATATTTTTACTTTATTTTTTTCTTAGTTCTACTGTATTTTTTCATTATATTGTGTTTTGAACTTGTTTTGTTTTGGTTTTGGTTTCAGTTTTCCTTTGTTTTTATATATTTTTAACTATATTTTATATTTTTACTTTTTTGCTGTTTTGTACTTTTTTTTTTTTTTTTTTTCTTTTTGCGGTATGTGGGCCTCTCACTGTTGTGGCCTCTCCCGTTGCGGAGCACAGGCTCCGGATGCGCAGGCCCAGCGGCCATGGCTCACGGGCCCAGCCGCTCTGCGGCATATGGGATCCTCCCAGACCAGGACACGAACCCGTATCCCCTGCATCGGCAGGCGGACTCTTAACCACTTGCGCCACCAGGGAGGCCCTGTTTTGTACTTTTTTCCTTTTGTTTTCATCTTTCTTTTGTTTTTATACCTTTTTGGATTGTTTTTGTGTGTTTGCTTTATGCTTTATTTCCTTTTTTAGTTGCTTTCTGTGATTTGCTTTTGTTTTTTTTTGTTACTTTAGTTTTTAGTGTTAGTTTTGGTTTGGGGGTTTGTTTATTGGTTTGGTTACTCTCTCCTTTTTTTGTTTTCTCTCTTTTTTCTTTTTTTTTTCTTTTCTTTTTGTGAGAGAGTGTGTGTGTTTCTTTGTGTAATTTTGTCTGTTTAGTTTTGCTTTTATCATTTGTCTTGCAGTTTTGTCTGTTCATTTTCTTTTTTTTTTTCTCCTTTTCTCCCATGCTGTGTGGCTTGTGGGGTCTTGGTGCTCCAGCTTGGGGTCAGGCCTGAGCCTCCAAAATGGGAGAGCCAAGTTGAGGATGTTGGACCAAAGAGAACTCCCAGCACCATGAAATATTAACAGGTCAGAGATCTCCCAGAGATCTCATCTCAACACTAAGACCTGGCTCCACCTATACAAGCTCCGGTGCTGGATGCCTCATGCCAAACAACTAGTAAGACAGGAGCTCAAACACACCCCTTAGCAGACAGACTGCCTAAGATCATACTAAGCTCTCAGACACCCCAAAACACACCACCGGATGTGGCCCTGCCCATCAGAGGAACAAGATCCAGCTCCACCCAGCAGAACACAGGCATGAGTCCCCCTCACCCAGAAGCCTACACAAGCCACTGGACCAGCCTCACCCACTGGAGGCAGACAGCAGAAGAAAAAGTAACAACTACCCTGCAGCCTGTGGAAAGGAGACCCCAAACACAGTAAGTTAAACAAAATGAGAAGACAGAGAAATATGCAGCAGATGAAGGAGCAAGGTAAAAACCCACAAGACCAAACAAATGAAGAAGAAATAGGCAGTCTACCTGAAAAAGAATTCAGAGTAATGATAGTAAAGATAATCCAAACTCAGAAATAGAATGGGGAAAATACAAGAAACGTTTAACAAGGACCTAGAAGAACTAAAAAGAAAATCAACAGTGATAAACAACAGAATAATTGAAATTAACAATATTCTAGAAGGAATCAATAGCAGAATAACTGAAGCAGAAGAACCGATAAGTGAGCTGGAAGATAGAATGGTGAAAATAACGGCCATGGAGCAGAATAAAGAAAAAATAAGAAAAAGAATGAAAAGAATTGAAGACAGTCTCAGAGACCTCTGGGACAACATTAAATGCACCAACCTTCAAATTATAGGGGGTCCCAGAAGGAGAAGAGAAAGAGAATGGGTCTGAGAAAATATTTGAAGAGATTATAGTCAAAAACTTCCCTAACATGGGAAAGGAAATAATCAATAAACTCCAGGAAGTACAAAGAGTCCTGGATTATCTCCAGGATACATCCAAGGAGAAACATGCAAGACATGTATTAATCAAACTATCAAAAATTAAATACAAAGAAAAAATATTAAAAGCAACAAGGGAAAAGCAACAAACATCATACAAGGGAATACCCATAAGGTTGTCAGCTGATTTTTCAGCAGAAACTCTGCAAACCAGAAGGGAGTGGCAGTATATATTTAAAATGATGAAAGGGAAACACCTACAACCAAGATTACTCTACCGGGCAAGGATCTCATTCAGATTCAACAGAGAAATCAAAAGCATTACAGACAAGAAAAAGCTAAGAGAATTCAGCACCACAAAACCAGCTTTCAAACAATTGGTAAAGGAACTTCTCTAAGCAGAAAACACAAGAGAAGAAAAAGACCTACAAAAACAAATCCAAAACAATTAAGAAATGGTAATAGGAAGACACATATTGATAATTACCTTAAATGTGAATAGATTAAATGCTCCAACCAAAAGACACAGACCGAGTGAATGGATACAAAAAGACCATATATATGCTGTCTACAAAAGACCCACTTCAGACCTATGGACACATACAGACTGGAAGTGAGGGGATGGAACAATGTTCCATGCAAATGGAAAAAAAAGAAAGGTGAAGTAGTAGAACACATATCAGATAAAGATTTTAAAATAAAGAATGTTACAAGAGACAAGGAGAACACTACATAATGATCAAGGGACCAATCCAAGAAAAAAGGTATAACAATTATAAATATATATGCACCCAAAATAAGAGCCTCAATATATAAGGCAAATGCTAACAGTTATAAAAGGGGAAATTGACAGTAACACAATAATAGTGGGGGACTTTGACACCTTACTTACACCAATGGACAGGTAATCCAGACAGAAAATTAATAAGGAAACACAGCTTTAAATGAGACAATGGACCAGATAGATTTAATTAATATTTATAGAACATTCCATCCAAAAACAGCAGATTCTACTTTCTTCTACACATGGAACATTCTTCAAGACAGATCACATCAAGCCTTGGTAAATTTAAGAAAACTGAAATCATAACAAGCATCTTTTCTGACCACAACACTATGAGATTAGAAATCAGTTACAGGAAAAAAAAAACTGTAAAAAACACAAACACATGGAGGCTAAACAATATGCTAAATACTAAATAACCAAGAGATCACTGAAGAAATCAAAGAGGAGATAAATAAACACCTAGAGACAAATGGCAATGAAAACATGACAACCCAAAACCTATGGGATGCAGCAAAAGCAGTTCTAAGAGGGAAGTTTATAGCAATACAATCTTACCTCAGGAAACAAAAAGAATCTCAAATAAACCATCTAACAGTACACCTAAAGGAACTAAAGAAAAAAGAACAAACAAAACCCAAAGTGATTAGAAGGAATGGAAGCATTAGCATCAGAGCAGAAATAAATGACATAGAAACAAAGAAAACAGTAACAAAGATCAATAAAACTAAAAGCTGGTTCTTTTGAGGAGATAAACAAAATTCATAAACTATTAGCCAGACTCATCAAGAAAAAGAGGGAGAGGTCTCAAATCAATAAAATTAGAAATGAAAAAATAGAAGTTACAACAGACACCACAGAAACACAAAGCATCATAAGAGACTACTATAAGCAACACCATGCAAATAGAATGGGCAACCTGGAAGAATTGGACAAATTCTCAGAAAGGTATAACCTTCCAAGACTGAACCAGGAAGAAATAGAAAATATGAACAAACCAATCACAAGTAATGAAATTGAAACTGTGATTAAAAATCTTCCAGCAAACCAAAGTCCAGGAACAGATGGCTTCACAGGTGAATTGTATCAAACATTTAGAGAAGAGCTAACACCCATCCTTCTCAAACTCTTCCACGAAATTGCAGAGGAAGGAAACTACCCAAATTCATTCTACAAGGCCACCATCACCCTGATACCAAAACCAGACAAAGATATTACAAAAAAAGAAGATTGCAGATGAATATCACTGATGAATATAAATGCAAAAATTCTCAACAAAATACTAGCAAATGAATCCAACAACATGTTAAAAGGATCATGCACCATGATCAAGTGGGATTTATCCCAGGGCTGCAAGGATTCTTCAATATATGCAAATCAATCAATATGATACACCACATTAACAAACTGAAGAATAAAACCTATGTTATCATCTCAATAGATGTAGAAAAGCTTTGGACAAAATTTAATATCCATTTATGATAAAAACTCTCCAGAAAGTGGGCATAGAGGAAACCTACCTCAACATAATAAAGGCCATATATGACAAACCCACAGCAAATATCATTCTCAATGGTGAAAAACTGAAAGTGTTTCCTCTAAGATCAGGAAAAAGACAAGGATGTCTCACCACTATTATTTTTTTATTATATTTTATTTTTTTTATTTTACAAATTTAATCAGTTATACATATACATATGTTCCCATATCACCTCCCTTTTGCGTCTCCCTCCCACCCTCCCTACCCCACCCCTCCAGGCAGTCACAAAGAACTGAGCTGATCTCCCTGTGCTATGCGGCTGCTTCCCACTAGCTATCTACCTTACGTTTGGTAGTGTATATATGTCCATGCCGCTCCTTCACTTTGTCACAGCTTACCCTTCCCCCTCCCCATATCCTCAAGTCCATGCTCTAGTAGGTCTGTGTCTTTATTCCTGTCTTACTCCTAGGTTCTTGATGACATTTTTTTTCTTAAATTCCATATATATGTGTCAGCATACAGTATTTGTCTTTCTCTTTCTGACTTACTTCACTCTGTATGACAGACTCTAGGTCCATCCACCTCATTACAAATAGCTCAATTTCGTTTCTTTTTATGGCTGAGTAATATTCCATTGTATATATGTGCCACATCTTCTTTACCCATTCATCCGATGATGGACACTTAGGTTGTTTCCATCTCCGGGCTATTGTAAATAGGGCTGCTATGAACATTTTGGTACATGTCTCTTTTTGAATTATGGTTTTCTCAGGGTATATGCCCAGTAGTGGGATTGCTGGGTCATATGGTAGTTCTATTTGTAGTTTTTTAAGGAACCTCCATACCGTTCTCCATAGTGGCTGTACCAATTGACATTCCCACCAGCAGTGCAAGAGTGTTCCCTTTTTTCCACACCCTCTCCAGCATTTATTGTTTCTAGATTTTTTGATGATGGACATTCTGACTGGTGTGAGATGATATCTCATTGTAGTTTTGATTTGCATTTCTCTAATGAGTAAAGATGTTGAGCATCCTTTCATGTGTTTGTTGGCAGTCTGTATATCTTCTGTGGAGAAATGTCTATTTAGGTCTTCTGCCCATTTTTGGATTGGGTTGTTTGTTTTTTTGATATTGAGCTGCATGAGCTGCTTATAAATTTTGGAGATTAATCCTTTGTCAGTTGCTTCATTTGCAAATATTTTCTCCCATTCTGAGGGTTGTCTTTTGGTCTTGTTTATGGTTTCCTTTGCTGTGCAAAAGCTTTTAAGTTTCATTAGGTCCCATGTGTTTATTTTTGTCTTTATTTCCATTTCTCTAGGAGGTGGGTCAAAAAGGATCTTGCTGTGATTTATGTCATAGAGTGTTCTGCCTATGTTTTCCTCTAGGAGTTTGATAGTGTCTGGCCTTACATTTAGGTCTTTAATCCATTTTGAGCTTATTTTTGTGTATGGTGTTAGGGAGTGATCTAATCTCATACTTTTACATGTCCCTGTCCAGTTTTCCCAGCACCACTTATTGAAGAGACTGTCCTTTCTCCACTGTACATTCCTGCCTCCTTTATCAAAGATAAGGTGACCATATGTCCGTGGGTTTATCTCTGGGCTTTCTATCCTGTTCCATTGATCTATCTTTCTGTTTTTGTGCCAGTACCATACTGTCTTGATTACTGTAGCTTTGTAGTATAGTCTGAAGTCAGGGAACCTGATTCCTCCAGGTCCATTTTTCGTTCTCAAGATTGCTTTGGCTATTCGGGGTCTTTTGTGTTTCCATACAAATTGTGAAATTTTTTGTTCTAGTTCTTTGAAAAATGCCATTGGTAGTTTGATAGGGATTGCATTGAATCTGTAGATTGCTTTGGGTAGTAGAGTCATTTTCACAATGTTGATTCTTCCAATCCAAGAACATGGTACATCTCTCCATCTATTTGTATCATCTTCAATTTCTTTCATCAGTGTCTTATAATTTTCTGCATACAGGTCTTTTGTCTCCTTAGGTAGGTTTATTCCTAGATATTTTATTCTTTTTGTTGCAATGGTAAATGGGAGTGTTTCCTTGATTTCACTTTCAGATTTTTCATCATTAGTATATAGGAATGCCAGAGATTTCTGTGCATTAATTTTGTATCCTGCAACTTTACCAAATTCATTGATTAGCTCTAGTAGTTTTCTGGTAGCATCTTTAGGATTCTCTATGTATAGTATCATGTCATCTGCAAACAGTGACAGCTTTACTTCTTCTTTTCCCATTTGGATTCCTTTTATTTCCTTTTCTTCTCTGATTGCTGTGGCTAAAACTTCCAAAACTATGTTGAATAAGAGTGGTGAGAGTGGGCAACCTTGTCTTGTTCCTGATCTTAGTGGAAATGGTTTCAATTTTTCACCATTGAGGACGATGCTGACTGTGGGTTTGTCATATATGGCCTTTATTATGTTGAGGAAAGTTCCCTCTATGCCTACTTTCTGCAGGGTTTTTATCATAAATGGCTGTTGAATTTTGTCAAAAGCTTTCTCTGCATCTATTGAGATGATCATATGGTTTTTCTCCTTCAGTTTGTTAATATGGTGTATCACGTTGATTGATTTGCCTATATTGAAGAATCCTTGCATTCCTGGAATAAACCCCACTTGATCATGGTGTATGATCCTTTTAATGTGCTGTTGGATTATGTTTGCTAGTATTTTGTTGAGGATTTTTGCATCTATGTTCATCAGTGATATTGGCCTGTAGTTTTCTTTCTTTGTGACATCCTTGTCTTGTTTTGGTATCAAGGTGATGGTGGCCTCGTAGAATGAGTTTGGGAGTGTTCCTCCCTCTGCTATATTTTGGAAGAGTTTGAGAAGGATAGGTGTTAGCTCTTCTCTAAATGCTTGATAGAATTCGCCTGTGAAGCCATCTGGTCCTGGGCTTTTGTTTGTTGGAAGATTTTTTATCACAGTTTCAATTTCAGTGCTTGTGATTGGTCTGTTCATATTTTCTATTTCTTCCTGATTCAGTCTTGGCAGGTTGTGCATTTCTAAGAATTTGTCCATTTATTCCAGGTTGTCCATTTTATTGGCATAGAGTTGCTTATAGTAATCTCTCATGATCTTTTGTATTTCTGCAGTGTCAGTTGTTACTTCTCCTTTTTCATTTCTAATTCTATTGATTTGAGTCTTCTCCCTTTTTTTCTTGATGAGTCTGGCTAATGGTTTATCAATTTTGTTTATCTTCTCAAAGAACCAGCTTTTAGTTTTATTGATCTTTGCTATCGTTTCCTTCATTTCTTTTTCATTTATTTCTGATCTGATTTTTATGATTTCTTTCCTTCTGCTAACTTTGGGATGTTTATGTTCTTCTTTCTCTAATTGCTTTAGGTGCAAGGTTAGGTTGTTTATTCGAGATGTTTCCTGTTTCTTAAGGTGGGATTGTATTGCCATAAACTTCCCTCTTAGAACTGCTTTTGCTGCATCCCATAGGTTTTAGGTCATCGTGTCTCCATTGTCATTTGTTTCTAGGTATTTTTTAATTTCCTCTTTGATTTCTTCAGTGATCACTTCGTTATTAAGTAGTGTATTGTTTAGCCTCCATGTGTTTGTATGTTTTACAGCTCTTTTCCTGTAATTGATATCTAGTCTCATAGCATTGTGGTCGGAAAAGATACTTGATACAATTTCAATTTTCTTAAATTTACCAAGGCTTGATTTGTGACCCAAGATATGATCTATCCTGGAGAATGTTCCATGAGCACTTGAGAAAAATGTGTATTCTGTTGTTTTTGGATGGAATGTCCTATAAATATCAATTAAGTCCATCTTGTTTAATGTATCATTTAAAGCTTGTGTTTCCTTATTTATTTTCATTTTGGATGACCTGTCCATTGGTGAAAGTGGGGTGTTAAAGTCCCCTACTATGATTGTGTTACTGTCGATTTCTCCTTTTATGGCTGTTAATATTTCCCTTTTGTATTGAGGTGCTCCTATGTTTGGTGCATAAATATTTACAATTGTTATATCTTCTTCTTGGATTGATCCCTTGATCATTATGTAGTGTCCTTCTTTGTCTCTTCTAGTAGTCTTTATTTTAAAGTCTATTTTTTCTAATATGAGAATTGCTACTCCAGCTTTCTTTTGGTTTCCATTTGCATGGAATATCTTTTTCCATCCCCTTACTTTCAGTCTGTATGTGTCTCTAGGTCTGAAGTGGGTCTCTTGTAGACAGCATATATATGGGTCTTGTTTTTGTATCCATTCAGCCACTCTGTGTCTTTTGGTGGGAGCATTTAGTCCATTTACATTTAAGGTAATTATTGATATGTATGTTCCTATTCCCATTTTCTTAATTCTTTTGGGTTCGTTATTGTAGTTCTTTTCCTTCTGTTGTGTTTCTTGCCTAGAGAAGTTCCTTTAGCATTTGTTGTAAAGCTGGTTTGGTGGTGCTGAACTCTCTCAGCTTTTGCTTCTCTGTAAACATTTTAATTTCTCCATCAAATCTGAATGAGATCCTTGTTGGGTAGAGTAATCTTGGTTGCAGGTTTTTCTCCTTCATCACTTTAATTATGTCCTGCCACTCCCTTCTGGCTTGTAGAGTTTCTACTGAGAGATCAGCTGTTATCCTGATGGGGATTCCCTTGTGTGTTATTTGTTGTTTTTCCCTTGCTGCTTTTAATATGATTTCTTTGTGTTTAATTTTTGACAGTTTGATTAATATGTGTCTTGGTGTATTTCTCCTTGGATTTATTCTGTATGGGACTCTCTGTGCCTCCTGGACTTGATTAACTATTTCCTTTCCCATATTAGGGAAGTTTTCAACTATAATCTCTTCAAATATTTTCTCAGTCCCTTTCTTTTTCTCTTCTTCTTCTGGAACCCCTATAATTCGAATGTTGGTGCGTTTAATGTTGTCCCAGAGGTCTCTGAGACTGTCCTCTGTTCTTTTCATTCTTTTTTCTTTATTTTGCTGTGCAGCAGTTATTTCCACTATTTTATCTTCCACCTCACTTATCCGTTCTTCTGCCTCAGTTATTCTGCTATTGATCCCATCTAGAGTATTTTTTATTTCATTTATTGTGTTTTTAATCGATGCTTGATTCATCTTTAGTTCTTCTAGGTCCTTGTTAACTGTTTCTTGCATTTTGTCTATTCTATTTCCAAGATTTTGGATCATCTTTACCATCATTATTCTGAATTCTTTTTCAGGTAGACTGCCTATTACCTCTTCATTTGTTAGGTCTGGTGAGTTTTTATCTTGCTCCTTCTCCTGCTGTGTGTTTGTCTGTCTTCTCATTTTGCTTATGTTACTGTGTTTGGAGTCTCCTTTTTGCAGGCTGCAGGTTCGTAGTTCCCGTTGTTTTTGGTGTCTGTCCCCAGTGGCTAAGGTTGGTTTAGTGGGTTGTGTAGGCTTCTTGGTGGAGGGGACTACTGCCTGTGTTCTGGTGGATGAGGCTGGATCTTGTCTTTCTGGTGGGCAGGTCCACGTCTGGTGGTGTGTTTTGGGGTGTCTGCGGACTTTTTATGATTTTAGGCCGCCTCTCTGCTAATGGGTGGCGTTGTGTTCCTGTCTTGCTAGTTGTTTGGCATAGGGTGTCCAGCACTATAGCTTGCTGGTCGTTGAGTGAAGCTGGGTGCTGCTGTTGAGATGGAGATCTCTGGAAGATTTTCGCCGTTTGATATTGTGTGGAGCTGGGAGGTCTCTTGTGGACCAGTGTCCTGAAGTTTGCTCTCCCACCTCAGAGGCACAGCACTGACTCCTGGCTCCTCAATTTGGGATGATTTGTTGTCTGTTCATGTATTCCACAGATGCAGTGTACATCAAGTTGATTGTGGAGCTTTAATCCGCTGCTTCTGAGGCTGCTGGGAGAGGTTTCCCTTTCTCTTCTTTGTTCTCACAGCTCCTGGGTCTCAGCTTTGGATTTGGCCCCGCCTCTGCATGTAGGTCGCCTGAGGGCGTCTGTTCTTCGCTCAGACAGGACAGGGTTAAAGGAGCAGCCTCTTCGGGGACTCTGGCTCACTCAGGCCGGGCGGGAGGGAGGGGCACGGAGTGCGGGGCGAGCCTGCAGCGGCAGAGGTCGGCGTGGCGTTGCACCAGCCCGAGGCGTGCCGTGCGTTCTCCCAGGGAAGCCGCCCCTGGATCCCGGGACCCCGGCAGTGGCAGGCTGCACAGGCTCCCGGAAGGGCGGTGTGGACAGTGACCTGCGCTCGCACACAGGCTTCTTGGCGGCGGTGGCAGCAGCAGCCCCAGCATCCCACGCCCGTCTCTGGGCTCCGCGCTTTCAGCCGACTCGCGCCCGTCTCTGGAGCTCCTTTATGCGGCGCTCTTAATCCCCTCTCCTCACGCACCAGGAAACCAAGAGGGAAGAAAAAGTCTCCTGCCTCTTCGGCAGCTCCAGAGTTTTCCCGGATTCCCTCCCGGCTAGCTGTGGCACATTAGCCCCCTTCAGGCTGAGTTCTCTCCGCCAGCCCCAGTCCTCTCCCTGCGCTCTGACCGAAGCCCGAGCCTCAGCTCCAGCGCCGCCCGCCCCGGCGGGGGAGCAGACAATCCTCTCTGGCTGGTGAGTGCCGCTCGGCACCGCTCCTCTGTGCAGGAATCTCTCCGCTTTGCCCTACCCAGGTATGTGGGGAGTTTCTTGCCTTTTGGGATGTCTGGGGTCTTCTGCCAGCGTTCAGTAGGTGTTCTGTAGGAGTTGTTCCACGTGTAGCTGTATTTCTGGTGTATCCGTGGGTAGGAAGGTGATCTCCGCGCCTTACTCTTCCGCCATCTTACCCGGAACCACCTCACCACTATTATTGAACATAATTTTGGAAGCCCTAGCCACTGCAATCAGAGAAGAAAAAAGATATAAAAGGAATCCAAATTGGAAAAGAAGAAGTAAAACTGTCACTCTTTGCAGATGACAAGATACTATACATAGAAAATCCTAAAGATGCCACCAGAAAACTACTAGAGCTAATCCATGAATTTGGTAATGTTTCAGGATACAAAGTTAACACACAAAAATCTCTTGCTTGCCTATACACTGACAAGGAAAGATCAGAAAGATAAATTAAGGAAACAATCCCCTTCACCACTGCAAAAAAAAAAAAAAAAGAATAAAATACCTAGGAATAAACTTACCTAAGGAGGCAAAAGACCTGTACACAGAAAACTATAAGACACTGATGAAAGAAATCAAAGATGACACCAACAGATGGAGAGATATACCATGTTCTTGGACTGGAAGAATCAATATTGTGAAATTTTCTATACTACCTAAAACAATCTACAGATCCAATGCACTCCCTATCAAATTACCAATGGAATTTTTCACAGAACTAGAACAAAAACTCTTAAAATTTGTATGGAGACACAAACGACCCTGAATAACTAAAGCAATCTTGAGAAAGAAAAATGGAGCTCGAGGAATCAGACTCCCTGACTTCAGACTGTACTGCAAAACTACAATAATCAAGACAATATGGTACTGGCACAAAAACAAAACTATGGATCAATGGAACAGCATGGAAAGCCCAGAGATAAACCTGCACCTATGGTCAACTAATGTGTGACAAAGGAGACAAGGATATACAATGGAGAAAAGACAGTCTCTTCAGTAATTGGTGCTGGGAAAACTGGGCAGTTACATGTAAAAAAATGAAATTAGAATACTCCCTAACACCATACACAAAAACAAACTCAAAATGGATTAAAGACCTAAATGTAAGACTGGACACTATAAAACTCTTAGAGGAAAACATAGGAAGAACACTCTTTGACATAAATCACAGCAAGATCTTTTTTGACCCACCTCCTAAAGTAGTGGAAATAAAAACAAAAATAAACAAATGGGACCTAATGAAACTCAAAAGCTTTTGCATAGCAAAGGAAAACATAAGCAAGACAAAAAGACAACCCTCAGAATTGGAGAAAGTAGTTGCAAAGGAAGCAACTGAAAAAGGATTAATCTCCAAAATATACAAGCAGCTCCTGCAGCTCAATATCAAAAAAAAAAAAAAAATCCAAAAATGGGCAGAAGACCTAAATAGACATGTCTCCACAGAAGACATACCGATGGCCAAGAAGTACATGGAAAGCTGCTCAACATCACTAATTAGTAGAGAAATGCAAATCAAATCTAAAATGAGGTATCAGCTCACACCAGTTAAAATGGGTATCATCAGAAAATCTACAAAGAATAAATGCCAGAGAGTGTGTGGATAAAAGGGAATCCTCTTTGCACTGTTGGTGGGAATGTAACTTGATACAGCCACTATGGAGAACAGTATGGAGGTTCCTTAAAAACCTAAAAATGGAATTACCATATGACCCAGCAATCCCACTACTGGGCATATACCCAGAGAAAACCATAATTTAAAAAGACACATGCTTGGGGCTTCCCTGGTGGTGCAGTGGTTGAGAATCTGCCTGCCGATGCAGGGAACATGGGTTCGAGCCCTGGCCTGGGAAGATCCCACATGCCACGGAGCAACTGGGCCCGTGAGCCACAACTACTGAGCTTGCACGTCTGGAGCCTGTGCTCTGCAACAAGAGAGGCCACGACAATGAAAGGCTGGTGCACCGCGATGAAGAGTGGCCCCCGCTTGCCACACTAGAGAAAGCCCTTGAACAGAAACGAAGACCCAACGCAGCCAAAAATAAATAAATAAATTTATATTAAAGAAAAAAGACACCGCAGTGTTTATTGCAGCACTATTCCAAGTCATGGAAGCAACCTAAATGTGTATGGACAGACGAATGGATAAAGAAGATATTGTACATATATACAATGGAATATTACCCAGCCATAAAAAGGAATAAAACTGGATCATTTGTAGAGATGTGGATGGACCTATGGACTGTCATACAGAGTGAAGCAAGTCAGAAAGAGAAAAACAAATATCATATATTAACCCATATATGTGGAATCTAGAAAAATAGTAGAGGTGAACCAATTTACAAGGCAGAAATAGAGACACAGTTGTAGAGAACAAATGTATGGACACTATGGGGGGAAGGGGAGGTGGTATGAATTGGGACATTGGGACTGACATATATACACTAATAGGTATAAAATAGATAACTAATGAGAACACACTGTATAGCACAGGGAACTCCACTGCACTGTACCATAGAAACTAACAGAACATTGTATAACAACTATGCCCCAGTAAAAACAAACAAAGAAACAAAAACAATTCTGAACTTTGGTGTACCTACTATAAAGCCTCATAAAATGTGAAGCAAAACCCAAACTAAAGAATATTATTAAGGAGATGTTTTAAAGCCATAATGATGGTATGGTATTTTAATATAAATTTCTTATTTATTTGTATATAAATCAGGCTAAAAATTGGCAAATAAGATTTTCAAAATGAGCAAGCATATTTATGGGATATGAGAATTCAGCCAAAATAATTCAAGAACGCCCCTTGATTCAAGTGAAAATGAAATTCATATACCATTGTAGATTGAGATTTCAGAAATAAATATTACCAGTGACAAGTGTTCATAATTAGAGAAATTCCCTGAAGCACTTTCTATCAGTAAATTTTTAAGCTTACATAAAAAAATGGACAAACTTCAGAACACTATACCTTCCTAAAATTAACTTATGAAATTTTAAAATGTTGAATTGATAATTTACTATCTTTATATATACCCTTAACAGCCAAAGTTTCTTACAAGCACTGTCAAAGTTTTAAGTTGTAGACAGTGTCAAATTTAAACACATTCTTTCATATAATGCAGGGATAAAATTGCCCCCCAATTTGTTTTATGACACTAGTATACCCTTGATACAAAATTAGAGGATACTATGTAAATTAATAAAATCTGTCATAAACATACATACAAAAATCCAACTTAAATATTAGCAAACAGGATTATCAAACAAAATAACATGGCATGACCAATTTTGGTTTATCTAGAAATATAACAGAATATCTAATTGAAAATCTATTAATGAAATCTGCTACATTACCAAATTAAATAACTACCTCAGAATATACAGAAAATGTATTTGAAATAATTTAAAACATATTCATACCTCATTACAAACTATGAGTAAAAAGAATCTTCTTAATCTGACAGAAGGAATTAACAAACAAATGCATATATTCCTTAGAGTAAAACAATGTAAGAGTTGTCTTTACAGTCAAGAAGAAAGAGCTTTATTCAACAATGCACTATAAATCCTAGATAACTCAACAAAATAAGGAAAATATATAAAATGTAAAATAATTGGAAAGGGTGGAAGAAGATATCATTGTTCATAAATAATGGTTGTCTTCATGAAATAATCAAAGAAAATAGACAAATTAAGAAATTAATGAGAGTTCAACCAATGGATGTAATAACAATATACAAAAATAAATTTAATACCTATGCATCAAGAATAAATTAGGAAACATACACTTTCTTTCTTTTTTTTTTTTTTTTTTGCGGTACGTGGGCCTCTCACTGTTGTGGCCTCTCCCGTCGTGGAGCACAGGCTCCGGACACGCAGGCCCAGCGGCCATGGCTCAGCGGCCATGGCTTACGGGCCCAGCTGCCCCGCGGCATGCGGGATCCTCCCGGACCGGGGCACGAACCCGTGTCCCCTGCATCGGCAGGCGGACTCTCAACCACTGTGCCACCAGGGAAGCCCCATACACTTTCTTGTGTCCTTATTAATTCAATGTAATTTTGGTACAGGAATTGACAGATTGGCAGAAGATAATAGAGCCACAGAAACCCCATTCACTTAGGCCTGGTAGAAAGAAAAGAGTTAACAGCAGGTTAGAAAAGGAAAGAAAGAAAAGGGCTGAGATTCATCATCAAACTCATGAGGCCGATGCTCCCAGAAAGGAAAGAAGGAAAGTGATCTTATCAAATTTCTTCATAAACAGTTTAATGAACAGTCTTTTGGCAAACACAGGAAAAATATTAGCTCATGAGGGAGGAAATGTTATTTTTTAATCTGTCTAGGTGACTTATGGGCAATCAGTTTGGAATATACGGAATTGGAGGCCTTGGATCCCTAGGAAGTGTAACTTTTTGAGTATAAAATGGAGCTGTTCCATGACTGATACAGCTCATCTTTGTAAGTGACATGACTGCCAACCACTTTGAGAGACCTCATAAATAATCATGGTCACAAGAACCATTCACATATCAGTTGCTTGTTTCACTTGAGTTACTGAATTATTGGTGTTTTTAGAATTATTTGTAAAGCTTCATCCTGGGTCAGATCTATGATTTAAGTAAGTCTGATTTGACAATGATCCTTTTTGTGTTTGCCCATAGGGACACCTGATAAATCAAAAACTTAGTGTTACAGATCAGTGGGAAAATAATACACTAGTCAATTATCTTAGTTATCCATGTGAACTAAATAACTTTGGAATCTTGTTTCAAGCCATAGGCAAAAATAAATTCCATATGGACTATAAGACCTAAATGTAAAACTAAGCTTTAAAACTTTTGTACAAATAACAGGAGAATATCTTGATAACCTCAGGAGATAAAGAAATTCTTAAACAAGATATAAAATGTACAAGCAATTAAAAAGATTGATAAACTTGATTGTTTTGAAATTAGAACTTCTTAATGATAAAATCATACAAAAAAAAGATCAGAGACAGATATTCACAATGCATAAAATAAAATACTGGTATCTGAATTTATGATGAACTCCCATAAATAATTTAAATAAGGGCTTTCCTGGTGGCACAGTGGTTGAGAGTCCACCTGCCAATGCAGGGGACACGGGTTCGTGCCCCGATCCAAGAAGATCCCACATGCTGCAGACCGGCTAGGCCCGTGAGCCATGGCCACTGAGCCTGCGCATCTGGAGCCTGTGCTCCACAACAGGAGAGGCCACAACAGTGAGAGGCCCGTGTACAGCAAAAAATATAATAATAATAATAATAATAATAATTTAAATAAGATAGACATTCTAATAGTAAAAATAAATAAAGTACATGATATTGTAATGAAAAAGTACAAAAAGCTCAGTCTTATAGTAAGTGTGGAAATTCAAGTTAACCACAATAAATATACTATTTCAGATTCATCAGATTGGTAAATTTTTAAAAGTATGACAATGTCTTGTTGATAAATCTGAAGAATGATAGAAAACTTTATGCACTGTTGGTTTGTAGTTGTAAATTGATTTAAAAACAACCTTGGAAAGTAATCTAGAAATAGCTAGTAAAGGTTAAAATTTATGTACTTTAGGGCTCAGCAATTATTAGGTATAAATACTAGAGAAACTCTTGTATACAAAGAAACTTATATAAGAATGTTCTTTGGAGCATTGAATTTAATATCAAAATGTGGTAATACCCTAAATGTCTACAAACAGAATATAAATAGATTGACAAATTGTGATATATTTATACAATAAAAAGCAATTTGGAAAATGGAAATGAATGACTAATGATACATGTATCAACATAATTTAATCTCACAGCTTTTTTTTTGGCAAATTAAAGTTGCAGAAAGAAATACACCATAAGTTACTATTATAGAAAAATGTGTATATTTGGGGGCTCAGAGACATGTGGTGATAGTATAAAAATCTCCATAAAATTTATAAATGTCAATTTCAGAATCAAGATAATGTCCTGATGAGCTGTCTTGATGACCACCAGTCTGAATGAGCTATCCTTAGTGAGTTTTGTTGCTCAAGGTCAGCTGTGAGAGCTGTCTGAGAATTTGCCCTTCTTTGCACAGCAGGTAAGCTAGACATTCTACCAATCTACCTGAAGAAACATTACAAAAAATGGCTTTGAAATTCTGCATTTTCCTGTGGATTAATCTCCATGAAAATATTGGATAGCACTCTAGTGAACTTTTAACAAGGAAAGGGGCAAGCAAACTTCAAAGTTGATCTTTCTCTCCCTCTCTTCCTTTCTTCCTCCTTCTTTTCTTTTCCCTTCTATTCTCCCCTCCTTTTCTTCCCCCAACTCTGTCTTTCTGTCTCTTGTGTTTTCTTTCCCACATAAACATACGTATGTATTCACAGACACACACAATCCCATTCATTTACTACTGAGTATGCACTGTGTGCAAGGTATCCTGCAAAGGAACTCAGACAACTTATTTTGGGATTATAGGCAAGAATATACTGATGATTTACATGTAGACTTTGCCATCAAGAAGCTTAAAGTATACTAAAAATGATTTTAATGCACAGAAATAATTTTAGTTAGAATATAATTCAGTTTAGAATGTTTCATACTTAAGAATTACTAACCTTTACCCAATGCTTATTATTTGTCAGGCTCTGCTCCAATATTTTACTGTATATTATCTCATTTAGTCCTTACCTCAATTATGTAAGGTGGAGAGATACTATTATTCTTTATACTTTTCCATCTGAAGAAACTGGGACTCTGATATTTGAGCTGTTTGTCCAAGATTGTATCTCTAATTGATAGCATACTTAGAAGTTTACCCAAGCAGCCCGACTCCATAGCTTTTGGGTGCACTTTGCTAAAAGTCAGCTTCAAGGATAATGGGGTACTTTTGTAGGAGGAAATAACATTGGGTTCAGTTTCAAATGATGGATTATCCTACCATATATGAAATAGTCTTAAATATCAACACCTATATTACTACTAAAATATGACTATTGAATTAGTTTTAAGATATTTTGCAACTATTTGTTCTTACACATACTTATAATATAATCATACTGAACTTGAATAGTATTTGGGTTGGCCTAAAAGTCCATTTGAGTTTTTTCTGTAACATCTTATAGAGGAACCTGAATGAACTTTTTGGCCAACCCATAAATACCACTATGAACTTATTTATTTCCTTTTAAAAATATGCATTAAAAAGACTTGAAAGCAATGACTACCTTATAGTAATAAACATCATCAACACCCAGATTATTGTCTCTAAATACCAGGGAACCAGAACTCCTTGAGAAGTGGCCGATTTTAGTTCTGGGGCTGGAAGAATACAAGACTTCTAAATATTGTTGCTCAAGAAAGCATGGAAAACATTCAAAAACCAATTGGTTATACAAAAAGATACAGAATTCAACATGAAGAGCTCACTCTAGCCAAAGATGAGACAATTTAAGCATTAAAAACTGATGATTACAAGTGATGGAAACAATGATTAATAAACCCCAGGAGTTTATATATATGCTTTTTAAAAAAGACAGAAAGGAAACAAAAAAGGCAACAACAACTGAACATAACTTGGGAACAAACTCCTTATGCTAAGACACCGAATAGAAAGAACAAAAACATCTATCTTATCTTATTTTTTTAAATTAATTTATTTATTTATGGCTGCGTTGGGTCTTCGTTGCTGCACAGGCTTTCTCTAGTTGCGGCGAGCAGGGGCTGCTCTTCGCTGTGGTGCGCAGGCTTCTCATTGCGGTGGCTTCTCTTGTTGCGGAGTACCGGCTCTAGGTGCGCACACAGGCTCAGTAGTTGTGGCACATGGGCTTAGTTGCTCCGTGGCATGTGAGATCTTCCTGGACCAGGGCTCAAACCCGTGTCCCCTGTATTGACAGGCGGATTCTTAACCACTGCGCCACCAGGGAAGCTGCCCTATCTTATCTTTTCTGAGTGAACTGCATTTCAGAGTTACCTAATAGCTCTAGATGATAAAGGAAAATTCTCTTTAGAGAGGAATGTTGAAGTAAACAAGTATCTATTTTGCAAACTTTAAAGAAATAATTAACACAGTCAATGAGCATAAATAGTTACAACCAATAAATAAAAGGTTTATAGTAGAGAATTTTAGGCTGGGAGTATGAGGGGCAATTTTATGTGTCAATTTGACTAGATCAGAGAGTGCTCAGACATTTGCTCGACCATTATTCTGGGTGTGTCTATGAGGATGTTTCCAGATGAGATTAACATTTGTTTTGTTTTTTTTTAACATCTTTATTGGAGTATAATTCCTTTCTAAGGGTGTGTTAGTTTCTGCAGTGAATCAGCTATACATATACATCAGTAGATTTAGACTGAATAAGATAGATTACCCTCACTAATGTGGATGAGCCTCAATTAAACAATTGAAAGTTTGAATAGAACAAAAAAGCTGAACCTCCCACGAGTAAGAAGAACTCCTGCTTGACCGCCTTGGAGCTGGGACGTCAGTTTTTCTTCCTGCCTTTGTACTCTATCTGAAACATCAGTTCTTCCAGGGCCTCAAGCCTTCCAGCACTTATACTGGGACTACATCATTGGTTCACCTGGCTCTCCAGTTTGCGAACTGCAAATATTAGGACTCATCAACCTCTATAACTGTGGGAACCAAGTTCTTATAATAAATAAATAAATAAATAAATAAATAAATAAATAAATAAATCTGTATAGAAAACCACGACTAATACAGATTTCGGTACTGGGAGAGATTGTAGAAGAACAATGTTAAGGCTGATTTTTCTGAATTGGTTCTATGGTTTCTGGAAGTGGCTCTCTAACCTGATGAAATTTACATACACTAATGAGTTTATTTTCAGTTGTAAAGAGAGCACTGATAGTCCATAGTGTGATCTGGTAATAAATAGAGTGTGACAAAATATCACCACTGTATACTACGAATCAAACTTTTATAAGAAGGAAGGATCTGTATATGATACTCTCAAACATTTTTGGCAAAATAATGAATATAATAAGATTGGCTGGTTGCTCCTAAAATCACTGGTGACTCAAATTCTTAGCTCAAGTACTGCATAAGTGACTGGAATGCTATTATGTGCCCTAAAGGAGACCTCCTTGGATTTTGGAGGCAGCATACTCCTTGTTTGTTTGTGTTATTCTTGCTCATTTAACAAATCACCCAAAATAGATGCTAGTTTTGAGTGAGGTCCAGAAGAAGAGAGAGCTCTGAAACAATTCCAGGCTATTGTGCAAACTGCCCTGATACTTGAGCCATAAGATTCAGCAGATACAACGGTGCTTAAAGTGTCAGTGGCAGATCTGAAGCCTCTGGCAGTACCCTTCAGGTGAATCACAGTGGAAGTCCTTAAAATTTTAGAAAAGAGTCCTGTCATTTTTTCTGTAGATAACTACTTTCTTTTTGAGAAATAGCTCTTGGCTTACCACTGGGCCTTAGTGGAATGCTTACCCATGAGCCAGCAAGTTACCATATGAAGTGAGCTACCCATAAGGAACTAGGTGTTATATGACTCACCAAGCCATAAAGTTGGGTGTACATGGTAGCAGTCAATCATCAAATAATGAGGTATAAATGAAATCTGGCCCAAACAGTCCCTAAAGGCACAAGTAAATTACATGAAGTGGCCCAAATGCCCATGGTCCCCACTCCTGCTAAACTACTTTCTCTCTCCTAGCCTGTGCCTATGGCCTCATAGGGAGTTCCCTACAATCAACTGATAGAGAAAGAAAAGACTTGAATGACTTTAATAATAAGGTGGAAAGATGACCCGTTATGTAGATACCAGTCAGTACCCTTCCCCAGTGACCCTCATCATCACCGAATAGTCCTATGAACAAAGTGGCCATAATGGCAGGGATGGAGGTTATACATGGATTCAGCAACATGACTTCCACTCCCCAAGGCTGACATAACTACAGCTACCACTGAGTGCCTAATCTGCCAACATTAGAGCTCAGCACTGAGTCTCTGATAGTGCACTACTTACCTGGGTGATTAGCCAGCAACTTGGTGACCAGTCGATTACACTGGACTGCTTCCATCATGGAGAGAACAGTAATCTTGAAGCCATGCAGGACCTTGTGGGGCCCTCCCAAATAAAAAGGCCTTTCATGTGTCCCCTATTTCTTGTTTGTAGGAAAAAGGTTTTAGCCTCCTAGATCCTTTCTGAGTTTCAAAGGGCAGATTCAGTTAGTAATTAGAGGCATGAGGAAATGCAGGAAAAAAATGAGTGCAGCAGTGGTGCCTGGTCCTGGTTTCTCTTCAGGGGATGTATATAACAATTTGATACTTATCTCTGCGTTCTTTTACAGGAACAAAGGCCCCTACCCAGGTGGAGGATAGTATCTTCAGGCTGAGCACAAGCATGTGGACCCCAGGCTGGATGGAACCAGAAGGCTGATGACTGAGATTCTTGAAACACCACCCAGTTACCTCTCCACCAACCAATCGGAGAAGGGGTTACACACCCTGAAACCCACCCCTCCTCTCAGTTTTGCCAATAAAATCTTTTTCTCTGAAACCCATCAGGGAGTTTGGGTTTTTTGAGCATTAGCTGCCCCAGACTCCTTGTCTGGCTCCTTACAATAAAAGCTGTACTTTCTTTCACCACAACTTGGTGGCGGTATATTGGCTTTACTGCACGTGCACAAGCAGAGCCAAGTTTTGTTCGGTAACGGTTTGTGCTTACTGGAATAGACAGTTATGAATTTTCCTCCCTTACCTGCACTGCTTCTGCACAAACTATCACTGTGGACTTAAAGAACGCCTTATCTATCAGCATGGTATTCCACACAACATTTCTTCTGATCTAGTAATTCACTTCATAGTGAATTAACATGGCAATCGGCCCATGCTCATGGAATTCACTGGTCTTATTGTTACTTACCCTCCAGAGTCATTCCTCAACAAGAGTCCTCCTGCACAAATAGAAGGAGACCAAGTTCGGTTCAGAAACAAGGGAAAGCTTTATTCTTGGATCAAAGAATGGAGAGGCAGAGGAGCTCAAGTTCCTTTCACAGGCCTCTCTTTAGCAGCTGCTCTCTTTCACAGGCCTTGGGTGGAGCTGCTTTTTAGGGTTCTCCTCAGCGGGGAGGGCTGGAGCTCTCATGGGCCAGGTGCAGGTGCAACTGCACTGCTCACACTCCAGATCGCAGTCCCGGTGCAGCGTCTCTGCCCACCTGCCACCGCCATCTTGAATTGAGTATGGTGCACCGCTGGCTCTTCTGCACACAGTCATGAATTGCATTGTAGGTGCAGCCATTCCACACTAGGAACTCAGGTCTGAAGTGCCAGGTGCAAAGCCTCTTCACGTTGTACCCTATGAGCAAGTGAGACTAGACTAAGCACAAAGGAAAAAAAGGTTGGACTTTATTACCTAGAATCTATTTTTACTCCCTGGAAATTGTTAATGAGTTTTGCTGGTGACTTTATCATGTTCCCCATCATGAGGCAGCTGGCTTGATAGAATGGCAGAGTGGCTTTTGGGAGACTCAGTTAGACTGACAGCTAGGTGGCACTACTTTGCAGGATGAGGGCAAGGTTCTCCAGAAGGCTGTATGTGCTCTAAGTCAGTGTCCAATATACGGTGTTGTTTCTCCTACAGCCAGGACTCATGGGAATCAGGAATCAGGGGGTACAAGTGGGAGTAGCATCAACTACTATTACCCCTAGTGACTCACTGGCAAATTTTTAATAGATTTTACTTTTTAGAAAATTTTCAGATTTATACCATGATTGAGTAGAAGATACAGGGGTTTCCCATATTCCCTCTGTTCCCACACATGCATAACTGCCCTTATTATTAACATCCCACACCAGAGTGGTATATTTATTACTGATGAACCTACAGTGATACATCATCACTCTAAGTCCATAGTTTACATCAGAATTCACTCTTCATGTTGTATATTCTATGAGTTTGACCCAATGTATAATAAGTATATGCCCTTATATTATCATAGTAGTTTCACTGCCCTAAACATCTGTTTTTTGCCTATTTATCCCTACCCTTCCCCCAATCCCTGGCAACCGTTATTCTTTTTACTGTCTTCATAATTTTGCCTTTTACAGAATGTCATATAATTGGAGTCATACAGTGTATAGTCTTTTGAGATTAGTGTCTTTTCTCTTAGTAATATGCATTTAAGTTTCCTCTATGTCTTTTCGTGGCTTGTTAGTTCATTTCTTTATGGTGTTAAATAATATATTATTAGGATGTATAATAGTTTATTTATTCATTCACCTACTGAAAGATATTTTGGTTGCTTCCAAGTTTTGGCAATTATGAATAAAGCTGCTATAATCCTCCATGTGCAGGTTTTATGTGAACATAAACTTTCAACTCGTTTGGGCAATAACAAGGAGCATAACTATAGTATCATATGGTAAGAATATATTTAGTTTTATAAGAACTGCTAAATTGTCTTCCAAAGTGGCTGTACCACTTTGCATTCTTGCCATCAGTGAATGAGAGTTTCTGTTATTCTATGTCCCCACTATCATTTAAGTGTCATCAGTGTTCCAGATTTTCCCATTCTAATAGTTATATAACAATATCTCATTGATGTTTTAATTTGCATTTCTGATGACAAATGATGTGGAGCATCATTTCATATGTTTGTCATCTATATATATTGTTTGTTGAGATGTTTGTTAAGGTCTTTAACCAATTTTTAATTGCTTGTTTACTTTTTTATTGTTGAGTTTTAAGAGTTCTTATGTATATATTGTATATCAGTTATTTATCAGATATATTTGTAAATGTTTTCTCTAAAATTGTGACATATTTTTATTCTCTTGCCAGTATCTTTCACAGCACATAAACTTTTAACTCGAATGAGGTCTAGCTTATTAATTCTTTCTTCATGGATTATGTCTATGGTGTTGTACCTAAAAAGTCATCATTAAATCCAAGGCCATCTAAATTTTCTCTCATGTTAATCTTCTAGGAATTTTATAGTTTTTCATTTTACATTTAGATTTGTGATCCATTTAGAATTAGGTTTCATGAAAGGTATAAGGAATGTATCTAGATTCATTTGATTGCATGTGGATGTCCAGTTGCTCCAGCACCATTTTTTGAAGATAATATCCTTGTTCCATCATATTGCCTTTGCTCCTTTGTCAGAGATCAGTTGACTATGTTTATGTGGGTCTATTTCTGGGCTCTTTATTATGTTCCATTGATCTATTTCTCAGTAACCACAAAATAACTTACTGGGATTTTGACTGAGATTGCACTGAATCTATAGATAAAGTTGGAAAGAACTGACATCTTGACATTATTGAGTCTTCCTATCCATGAACATGAAATAGCTCTCCAATTATTTAGTTCTTCTTTGCTTTCTTTCATCAGAGTTTTGTAGTTTTCCTTTTGTAGATTTTGTACATATTAGGTTAGATTTATACCTAAGTATTTCTTTTTTGGGGGTTACACTAGCTAATGTAAATGGCATTATGGTTTTAGTTGTACTTGTTCATTGCTGGTTTATAGGAAAGTGATTGATTTTTGTAACATTAACCTTGTGTCCTGCTCTAAGCATTTCTTTGTTCCGAGAGATGCTGTTGATGATTTTGGATTTTTTACATAGACACACCTTCATCTGCAAACAATGACAGTATTATCTCTTCATTCTCAATCAGTACACCCTCTGATTAATTATCACTAAAAGTGAGATAATCAGATACTATGTACTTTCTGATGTGAGGCAACATGTAGCACACACCTTAGGTTGTTCTTGATGAAAAAAAGCAAGTTAACCTGAAGCAACACCAAGCCTCTGGATTTAATTTTTCATTTTATTAAATTTGGAAGATAGAGAAACAAAGTAAATATACCACAAAGTACCATAGTCACAAATGCAGAATGTGAGACATTCCATAGAAAAACTAATGCAGTTTCTGCCTAAAGCCAATGGTATGAAAAAAGAAGAGAGATAAACTGCTCTAGATTAAAAAGTACCTGGCTCTTTAGGGCCCAGGGGGATCCAGGAGGCAAGTCTCACTAGAGTAGTTTCACCAAAGGTGAGAGTGGTATGGAAGGGGCACCCTGAAATTGATTTCAAAGTTATACCAACTTGATTCCTTACAGTTTTAAAATTTCAAACTTAATGTCGCCTAAATATTACCTTATAGGCAACAGCTTGGAAGAAGAAATTGAAAGTTTTTCAATGACAGGTTAAGATGTTTAAATTTAAACAGTGTTATATTTATGAGTTATTTAATTTAATCATTTCATTTGACAACAAGCATTCTTTAGTGAAGTGATATTGCCACCTAGGAGAGGAAAGTGATTCTTGGAAGAAGAAAGATATTATGATAATCTGTGGCCCTCCAAAGGGTTACAGTACATGAATAGATATATAGTCTATCTGTGATATTAAACTTTCCTGATGGTGAGAATGATTAGGACAAAAATAATGAAAACTTCTCCTTAGGGTGCAACAATGAAAACAAGTTTGAAAAAAAATACTGCTCTAAAAAAATGTAAATTTATAATAACAAACTACATGCAAATTACACAGTTTATAAACTTTCTATCATATATTAATAAAACCTCTGTCTGTTTAAAAATTTTAGTCATGATCTAAAAAGAAATTTCTTTGGACTCATTCTCTTTTCATACCCCATGAATCAAGATATTATGTATTTTGATCTATTTGTCTGTCTACCCCAAAACTTCTTGCTCTGAACCCCTGACTTTCAAATCCCAATTTGATATGGCACATGAGGTCACGTTCAGTTCTAACTGATATATTTTTGCTATGAACTGAATGTTTTTGCTGCCTCCCACCTGCCCAATTCATAAAATGAAGTCCTAATCCCCAGTACGATGGTATTTGGACTTGGGGCCTTTGGAAGGCAATTACATTAAGATTAGGTCATGAGAATGAGACCATTGTGATAAAATTAATTCTCTTGTAAAAAGAAGAAGAGACCTGAGAACTCTTTCTAGGCCACTGAACAATACTGCCAGAAGGCAGACATCTGCAAATCAGGAAGAGAGCCCTCACCCGGCAAGGAATTGCTGGCTCCTTGATGTTGTACTTTTGAGCCTCCAGAACTGTGAGAAATAAGTGCAAATGGTACAAATGAAACTATTTACAGAACAGAAGTTGAGGCACAAATATAGAAAACAAACATGTAGAAGGAAACTGGGATTGGAGACTGGGATTGACATATACACACTATTATATATAGAATAGATAACTAATAAAAACCTACTGAATAGCACAGGGAACTCTATTCAATACTCTATAATGACCTATATGGGACTAGAATCTAAAAAAGAGTGGATATATGTGTATGTATAACTGACTCACTTTGGTGTACAAAAGAAACTAATACAACATTGTAAATCAACTATACTACAATAAAACAATTAATCTATTTTTTTTTAAAAAAGTAAAAGCAGCCTAGAGTGTAAATAAATAAATAAATACTTGTTTAATCCACTGAGTCTATTACGTTTTGTTATAGCAGCCTGAACCGAGGCAGTTCCTAATCGAGGTTTTACTGTCCCCACATTAGTTAAGCTAAACTTTCTTTGAAGTCAGAAATTGAGTTTAGAATTCAAATTTGAAGAAAATGTTTACCTTTACTGATTGAGCAGGAAAAGTTTTTAAAATATATGGTTTTTACAAAGCTGTTGAGGGAGAGCAAAAATAAAACTGTGAAGATGACATGGAAAAGGCTTTTTTGGAATGTGATCATACTGAAGGAAAACAAAGGAGAAAGAGATATTAGGTTGATTCACTGAGGGAATGCCAGATAAGGTTTAGTACTATTTTGTTCCAAAGTATTCAACTTCTCCTCACCACAGGCAAAACTTAGTAAAGACTTTTTTTACCAGGTTTTGGAGTTCAGTCATATTTGATGTAAATAGTGCTTTCAGAAAGGACTATTCGATCATGAAAACACTGAATAGGATTAACCTCTCTTAAAGTTTACAGATGAGTAGAAGGGATAAGAGAGTAGAAAATGCCCTGACAAATGATGGAAGAACTATGATAGGAACACCAAGAGCTAGAGGAACACAGAAGAGAAGAGATTCCTTCCATGAGGGACTAACAAGAAGACATAGAAGGTAATGGTGAAAAACCTAAGCTCAGCTTCTAAATATGAATAGCCTGACTTTGGAAAACAAGAAGTAACAAAATTGAAAGGCTGAAAAGAAGGAACTATAGTAATAATGGTGCATTTAAAGAAGGTTTGGCAGTAGTAAAACCTGTAAATTGTGGAAAAGGAGGCTGAAAAGCTAAGGCAAGGCTTATTTTAGAAGCCTCCATAGTCATGTTGATAATTTGACACTTACTGTCTTGTCAAAGGGAAATTACTTTTTTGTTTGTGTACAAGAGACTGATGGCTACCTTTCCTTCTCCATGTTCCTCTTCTTCCTTTAACAACTGAGCCCCTGTTGTGTGGCTACCCAAAATAAAAACTACGTTTCCTAGCCTCCCTTGTAGCTGGAAGCCATCATATGACTACATTACTTCCAATGATAGAAAGGCAAATCCTAAGAAGTGTTCTCAAAGAAAGAGCTATGCCCTTCTTTGTCCTTTCCTCTCCTTGTTGCCTGTATATGGATCAGAAATCTCGATCTGTACTATCCATATTCTTCCATGAGACAAAGGCTATACTATAAGAGCAAAATAGTGAATTGGAAGTAGTCTGGATCCCTGAGAGCTTCATGAAACAGAGCTCTGAACTGTTTTAGACACTGTTGTGTTGTTTTGTGTCACTTGCAGATAAAAGTAATTCAGAGATAAATTGTTTTTCATTTGCCTCTTTTTTTGTTTGTTAAGCCAGGGAATGACATAGTCAGGGGTTTGTGTGCATAGACCAGACTGGACTAAAAGAGATCCTTTTGAAAAACACACAAGTAAGCCTCTAAAACAGGACCGGTGACAATAAGGTTAATGCCTGAGGGACAGGATGAATATATATATGGTTTTGAGCCTAGGTGACTAGAATAGTACTGGAGCCTAAAAGTTTGGGAAAATAATGAGGGGTGTGTGTGTGTGTATGTGTGAGTGTGTGTGCATGACCTGATTATGACGGCTATTAGAATTGCAACAATTTGTTATAATTTACCCATTTCCTTGGTGAAAGCAACTGGGTCATAAAAATGGTTGAATCACAATAGCACCAAACCTGTACTTTAGGAATATTTACCCAAATTCACACATCTAGTAGGTAGAATAGCAGGAATATTTGAGTTCTTGGTCTCTGTGGTCCATTACCTGAGTAATTGTGGAGTATAACAGAGATGACACAGGTATCAAAGCAGCTTAATAACAGGCTTCTTTTAAACCAGGGTTGCTCAACCTTGGCATCTGGGCCAGATGCTGTTTGTTGTGGGGACTTTCCTGCACACAGTAGGATGTTTAGCATCATCCTGGTCCCTACCCACTAGATGCCTAACATTCTTCCTTTCCCCTCCCCACAGTTGTGGCAACCAAAAATATCTCCAGAAAGTGCCAAATCTGCTTTCAGGGACAACACTGTCCCCTGTCCAGACCCACCGGTTACAAGGTATAGAAGAAAGAATGTGTCTTTTTACTTAGTTTGATTCCTTTTTTTGTTTGTTTTTTTACTTCAGTCTTACTTTTGCTCTTGATCCTATAACTTAATGTGTGAACTCAAACAAGATACCCATCTGTAAATTAGAAATAACAATCCACTACTTCATCTCTACCTGCATTATCTCTAACAATGATAGGGATAAAAAGATAATGTACACAAAGCCTGCAGTATGCCCTTAACAAAGAGTAACCATCATCATTGATTATATTTCCTAAGAAAAGGAGAAAATACACCAAAGTAGATTTTTTGCCTTCCTCATTTGTGCTGAAACTTTTGAGATATTTAGTTATCTATTTCTAAGGCCTTCTATTGAGTGTCCACTTCTCCACTCTCTGGTTTTAGATTGTGACCTCCTACCGAAAAGAAGTACATTTATTGAAAATCTTTTGCACACAGTCTATACAGCGTCATATGCTCATGGGCCTCTTCATAACATCAGCTACACTGACAGCAGTGGTGTTGGTCTGCTTTTCACCTCTTTGTTGTAGCATCTACCACTGTGCATGATGCATTGTTCATTTTTATAACTATTTCTGTTCTAGAATAGAATTCTATAGCTTCAAAGCTAAGTAAGATTCTTGAGTCTCACACAAAAGGTGTGATCAAAGACACAATTGTGTCTTGCCTTGGGTCTTACTTTGAGTCAGGACTAGGAATTACAATGTTATATGTTTATGAAGTACTTGACATCCTCTGCTCAGAGTAATTATTGTTTTCTTTACTTATAGCTAAAGTTGATATAGGGAACAAACCAGACAAAAATTATACTGAGACATCCGGATTTCTCTAGAGAATTTTGAGAATCTGTTTTGCCATGTTCCAAAGAGGTTCTATAGTGACTTTCTTACTTTAGGCTGACAATGCCATAAGCAAGTACTACAGCTTGGCAGTCACTATAGAAAGATCTCTAGCCTTTTTCCAAAGGTTTATGATCAGTTATTGAAATACATTTTCTCCCACGTAGGTATGCATGGAATTCTATTACTCCAAATGCCCTACTTACAAAATTTTGCTCAAGTAGAAAATTCCCATCTTCTTCTGTTGAGATATTTGCACACTGGTTTATCCACTGCTAACAGAGTACCCGCTAAGTGAGCTGTCTTGTTCAGCAACTTCCTCTGAGAGTAAATATTAGTGTTTTTCTCCACAGATAATCTCTACTAACCAAGGTTGCAGCACAAAGAATCACAATGTGTTAACATCTGGGCAGGTGCTTTCATGACCTTTCCAGTGCTACATAGATTTCCCCGTGGTGACAATTTCATTCAGGCAACAGTTAAATCTGGATTCAGTGATGCAATCATTTATGAATTTTACATACAAAGCCATGCATGAGAATAGTTTCAAGAAGGGAGAAAAAGGAAGTGGACATTTTTATTCAGAGCTAGTGTTTCAGAGACTGCCTGAAAGAATCTATTAAAAGAAAAAAAAATCTTATTTGACTTGCTCTTGCCCATCCTCTTTTTTTTTTTTTAGCAAATAGATTTGGGTTTTGAACTTAAAATGTTTCTAACAAGCATTCCACCCTATCTAATTTCTGAGTGATTTAAAGGGAAATTACAAATTATAACATTTCTTTGTATATAAGACTTTAAACAGTTAATTGAATCAGTGACTTATATAAAGACAACCTATAGTAAATACAAATGGTATCTGGTGAAGCAAAGTTTAAAAAGAAACACCCAATAAAATGCAGAACACCTTAAGTGAAGGTGTTAAGTTTGAATTTCAGATAAACTACACATTTCGTATTTTAGTATAAATATGTCCCAAATATTGCATGGAACATACTGTTACTAAAATCATTTTTTATCATAAATTCAAATTTAACTGGGAATTTTGTATTTTTATTCATTAAATTTGACAACTCTACTCAATGAAGGCAAATGAAAGACGAAGATATTAAAATATCACCACCCTACTACGCTAGAGCCACTGTATTTAAACATCTGAAGTTTCTTCCTTTATTTTCAAGCTCCATAATATAAAATATTTAGAACAAATAAAAGGAGATGCTTCACTCAGCAGGCAGTCACCTTGTGAAATTCACTGTCACCATAGGTCACTGGGCTGGATAATTTTATGACCAATAATAACATTTGTCTGAATGCATGCTGAGAAAAGGTAATCACATCTCACACTTTAGGGAATAAGTTGCTCATTGCAGAAATTGGGAGGGAATGACTTGCTGCACAATTGACTGGGAGTATTATGAGGGTTACAGTCATTGTCAGAGAGGCCACCTGACTCCATGGATCAGTACAGAGGCTGACGCATCACTGAGTTTAGTCCCAAAAATGGATGCAAAATTCATTAATAATAATGAGGATGATCATGATGACAGAAATAATGATGCACAGGTTTATTTAAAAGAGAAAACTCATGTAATTATGATGAAAGATGTTTAATTTGAGGTTATTTTACATGCTACAAGTTACATAAACATATTAATTTTTTCAGTCTGTTTTTCCCTTTTGGTTCAGAATTATAGAAGGTAGAGAGAAGTGAGGACTGTTCGCTAGCTCCAGAGGAAATTCCCTCCCCTCTTGCACAAGTTATCTGCCTTTCTTTAGAGCCCCATTGTGTCCACAAGTTAATCTCAGTTTTACAGCATCAAGGTGGGAAATGATTCTAATCCAAACTGAAGTCATATTAAGAAAGTTTCACAAAATTATGAAAAAGCAAATTTAGCCTATTCTTTCTAGCTATAAGCACAGTCTTTTTTCTGCCTCTTAAGAATCTGAACTTGTTATGCTCTCTTGGTTTCCTATATCACAATGAAAATGGTATGATAAATTAATTCATTCTAAAGTGAAATCAATTCCTTTGAGTGGAGTCTTGGGAAAGTTCTGGTGAGGAGAGGTGAGAAGAAGCAATGATTTACCTAAAGTGATGAATATCTAAAGGTAGAATTTGAGGAGCTGTGGGAGAAATTCCTCAGTGTCCTTCATATCATTTCATATCCAAGCCTTTCTATTTCACTTACTTGGAAGGCTATTAATACATTTTGAGCCCTTCAACTGTTTCCAAGGTTTGATTGTGTTGGTGAGCCTGAGGAGTAATATAAGACAAAAAAAAAAAAAAAGAGTAGAAAGATATGTGCCATCTACTTGTCAGATTCTGAGAGGTCACAGATTAACCAAACTAAGCAAAAACAAAGTGATGACTTTTGGTTTTGATTTTTGTTACCAATTAACATTTATCATTGAATTGTAATTCAACAGCAATATATTGCTGTTGTAAATTGCAAGCTAATTTCCACAGACTCAATTATTGAGTTTAAGAAAAAAAAATCTGTGGGGAAATAGCAATTAGTAGGTTTAATATATACATTTTCCAAGTTCTAAAGATTAATATAATCCACAAAAAAACATTTGAAGGAAAGAAGGAAAAAATGCACTTGAGTAAATATAATGATTACCTCCAGACACAATTAGGTAATTATCCAATGACTCCATCAAAATAAGAAGGTATTTATTTTTTGTTCTAAAATACATCTAGTTATTTATATATTGACTATTCTTTGTTACTGGAAACAAGCTAAAATGCAAAGTATTGTATGTAGCTAAAATCTGAGATAAAGTAGATAAACAAGGAAAAAAGTTAATTATAAATAGGTACATAATTTTCTATTTCTATGATGAAATTTGACCGCTAAACATAGAGGCATAAATGATAAAATCAAAGAAATTGAAATCATGGTTAAAATCTCAATGACTCGTTTAAAGTTGTTTGTTGTTGAGAAAAAGAGAAATATTTGGATTAAAAATAAAAAGTTCACTATTAAAATTTTAATGGGTCTCACATCAAGCAATGAGGTTTAAATGCAAACTGATAATAGCAACATTTTTAGCAAATATAGCTGATTGCTTTGATTTTTCTTCATGTTTCATTGTTACCCCAATAATAAATGAATCTGATATTTTCCATTACATTTCTGTTTAGTTTCTGTCTCAGCTATTGAATCAATTATTTCTGTATATATCATTTACCAATACCATAAATCTGGAGGCCAAATTTTATACTGATGATTTCTCTGAAAGTTAACCATGTCTTTTGTATAGTATGATTGTCTCTCTTCTTTCTTCCTTAAGTTAAATCATTTTGAAACAATCCAGATGTTTGAAATCTTGCAACCAAAAATGCTTAAATTAATTAATTTTATGTTTTAGGAACAAGCATAGCTTCTCCATTAGAATTCCCTCTGTTTGTCTGGCAACAATTAATGTTGAATTGGAAAGAAATTAGCATAATAAGCCAGTGGATTTTTTAAATGTTTCATTGTTATCATGTTAAAGAAAATGTATTCCTTTTAAAATATGTGTCTGCCTAAAAGTCACTTTATTTACATAAAGGCATGAAAAACACCAAATAGTTTAAATATATGTCAGATTATGTCAAATAACTTCAATTTTAAACCTTTTCCTTTTTTCTTTTCATTTCCTTAGATTATACTTAGCAAAATATTTTCTTTGATCTTGCTGAAAAATTGGAGGCAAATTCTGGATTTGGTCTCCAAAGATTGTATAATTTTTCACTGAAGTAAACAAGCCTAATTTTAGAAGCATATTATTGTGGTCATTAAAGTACTCCATATGTAGCTATATTATAAAATATCTACAGGGAATGGATTTTGTTTATCATCTACAAGTACTTCATTTTATAGATATTTTCCACCAACACACACAAACATACTTCAGCCTTATGGCTGGTAACAGTATCTTGCCATCTGTGTGTTTGTATTTTAAGTAGAACATACCATGAAAATGTAGTAAAAATATACAACAGAAAAGAAAACTGAAGCCAGTTTTAAGTAGACTACTTCTTGGCTTGAGAAAGTTAGAGCACCAAACATCATCTGTGCTCTTATAAAATAATATTGTTAAAGAAATACAGATGAATACTTGTTTTTGAGAATGAACAAATAGAGTGAAAATAAATGAAATGGCTAAAACTTTCCTGTTTTGGGGAAAAGACCATTATTTATTTGAAGATTAGTCATATATATTCCCTAATATATTTTTCTTTATATTAAAATATTATAATTACAGTTATTGTCTATGTTTAATGAAAAAAATTCTTATTAGGTGTAAGGACTATTTTGCTGTTTGTAGTTATGTTCACTATTTACAGATTTCCCACCACTATCTCTAAACTTAAGTTCCAAAGACTATCTAATTTTTTTCCTGTATCAAAGAACAAGAATGGTTAATATTAATAGCTCAGTTGGTATCAGATATTTTCTGTTTTCTTGAAAATTATTTTGTCAGTTGCTAATATCAAATTTCTGGGTAGAAATAGAATATTTGGTAAATTATTTTCACATTTGTATATCACTATATCTAAGTATTTAAAAGAATCACAAAATTTGATTAAAGTTTTCATTTTTTCTAAATGTTTAATACTTTAAATTTATAGGTTCAGATGTGTTTATGATACATTTGAGAAAATTAATTTTTAAAAACTCCAGCTCTATTTATATTCTGTGGGTCATTTAAAGTTTCCTAATAATATCCACATCTAACTTTACATTTACTTATCATTTTATAAAAATTGACCATTAGAAAATTAAAATATAAGTACTGCCCATACTTCAAAACACAGAAAACAATCTAATGTTTGCAATGTTCCTAGAAAATACTAATATTTATGACATATACGAATGACCTGCAACTATAATACAACTGTACTTGTCCTGGTTTCAAATGCAACAAACAAATGAGCAAACAAACAGATTCAAAACCAGATTTAGAAGATGGAGTGATAGATACTGGATTTAACTTCCCACCTGAAACACCACAAAAAGAAAAAAAGGACAAAATAAATAAAACAATTGTTTTGAAAACACTAACAGAAAAATGATCCCTGAGAGATATGAAAAAACCTCATTGAGACTTATGATTGCTCCAGCAATCAATTCTTTGAAAGAATTTCCATGTTAAGGAGCAGGAAAGAGGAACACAGAAGGAGTCAGTGCACTGTCTGAATTGAGAAAACAGAGTTGAGATCTGAGGAAATCAAGGTGGCTAGAGTTTGCTGAACAGAGAGTCAGAGAGAAAAAGCACTTCAGGAAGATAGAAATGTGACTGCAGAGGGTTCCCCTTGTGTATTCAACTAAGTATTAATCAGTGTATTTGTGTAACTAAAGTGCCTCAGGCCAAGGAAACAATCATCTAAAAAGATTAGAGGAACAGTTCACAACAGTCACACAAGGCTAGGAACAGTCTTTTCCCACCATCTGATAGGGAAACTTGATTCACAAAGCATTGACGGTATTCCAGATCATTTTGTCTCAGTAGTGAGAAACAATTAGCCTTAGCCTAAGCACTGCTCTTGTTCTACCTAACAAATCTTAAAAGCAAGACCCAAAATGATCAACCTGTTTCCACATAACTTAACTATGACCCAGAACAATGCTAAAGAATATTAATATGAGCACAAAAACATCCAGCATATAAAAATATTGATCACCTAAGAAGTTGAAATTTACAATGAGTGGTTTCCAATCAAATATTACAAGGAATGCAAAGAAGTAGGAAACTACAAACCATAATAAGGAGAAAAATCAATCAGTCATAATCAACTCAGAACTGACACAGATAATAAACTTAACAGACAAGGGCACTAAAACAGTCATTATGAACTCCATTTGTTCAAAAATTAAGATGGAAGATTTAAAAAGACACAAATCAAACTTCTAGAGAGGAAAACTACAATGTCTGGATTGAAAAATACAATTGATAAGACTAATGGCAGATTAGACATAACACAATAAATGGTAGTGAACTTGGGTACATAGCAATAGAAATTATCCAAACTAAAACACAGAGAAAAAAATAAAATTAAACAAAATAATAATAAAGAAAAGAACATCAGTGAAATGTGGAACAACTTTAAGCAGTCTGCTCTAAATATAATTGTCAATACCAAAAGGGAGAAAAGGAACAGAGAAATATTTGAAAAAATAATGTCTAAAATTTTACAATTTGCAAAAATCCAGTAAATAAAATAATCACACAGACAGATCTAAGAAACTCAACAAACCCCAAGCACAAGGAACATTAAAAAAAAAGTACATCATAATAAAATTTCCCCAAACTAGTGAAAAAAGAAAATATTAAAAGCAACCAGAAAACAAAAATACATGTTATGTAAAGAGCAGCAAAGATAAGGATGACAGCATTACATTATAAACAATGTAAATGAAAACAGAATAGAGCAAGCAGGAAGACAGTGGAAAAAAACATCTGAAAATCCCTAAATATGTGGACACTAAAACAAACAAACAAACAAAAACTTATAAATGATACATTGGTAAAAGAAGGCTTTTTTTTTTTTTTTTTTTTTTTTTTTTTGCAGTACACGGGCCTCTCACTGCCGCGGCCTCTCCAACCATGGAGCACAGGCTCCAGACATGCAGGCTCAACGGCCATGGTTCACGGACCCAGCCACTCTGCGGCATGCGGGATCCTCCCAGACCAGGGCACGAACCCATGTCCCCTGCATCGGCAGGCGGACTCTCAACCACTGCACCACCAGGGAAACCCCCCAAAGCAGGCATTTTTAAAAGAAATTAAACAGCATTTTGAATTGAATGAAAAGCAAAAACTATATCAAAAGTAGTGTGATAAGATGATGCTACTAAAGTAGCACTATGGGCAAAGTTTTAGCACTAACTGCTTATATTAGAAAAGGAATATCTCAGTTCAGTAATCTGATTCCACTTTAAGAAACGAAAATTTAAAATAAAAAAAGTAAATCTAAAATAAGCTGACAAAAAATAAAGCTTAGAACAAAAATTAAAAACAGAAAAACAGGAAAAAGCAATGAAATCAAAGCTGGTTATTTTAGAAGATCAATTAAATTGATAAACCTTTAGTCAGATTGATCTTCAAAAGAAGAGAAAATCCACAAATTACCAATATAAGAAATGAGAGAGCTGACCCAGGTATTAAAAGGGTAATAAGAGGGTATCATCAACAACCCTATGAACTTATACGTAAAGGACAAATCCTTGAAAAACTCACACTACCAAAGCTCATTCAAGAAGAAATATATTAATTGAATAGTCCTTTAACTATTAAAGAATTTGATACATAGTTAAAAACCTTCCCATGTGAATACTGAGAAAACTCTTAAGATCAGAAAGCTTTACTGGTAAATTCTACCAAACATTTAAGAAAAAAATATTACCAATTCTACACAAACTCTCATACATGGCTAATGGGAATGTAAAATTATATAACCTCTATGGAAACAGTTTGATAGTTTCTTTAAAATTGCCATGTAATCCAGCCTTTCCATTCTTAGCCATCCCACTCCATTTCTTTTTATTCAAAAGAAAAGAAAGCAAATTTTAAAACAAAGACTGGTTTGCAAACGTTTATAGCAGCTTTATTTGCAATGGGCAAAAACTGAAAACAACCTAAATCTTAAATGGATAAACAAATTTGGTTATATCTCACAAAGGAATACTATTTAGCCATTAAATGAACTATTGCTATATCATCATACTGGATGAATCTCAAAATAATTATACAACAGAGGTGAGAGAGATAAATGGTACATCGTATATAATTCCATTTATATAAAATTCTATAAATGTAAACTAATCTATTTTGATAGGGAGCCTATCAGTGAATGTGTGGGGAAAGGGAGAGACGTAGGGTGGGGATGGGTGGGAGTGAAAGCTTACAAAGAGGCAAAAGAAAATTTGAAGGAAAAAAATCACATTTACATGAACAGAGTTTTGTATGTCCTGATGCCTCCATCTTTAAACCAGATCCTGAAGCTCATATTCAACATAGTAATAACACTTATTTAAAGTATTCTTTATGTAAATATGATTGTATGATTTTAAGTTTACTAAAGATCAATGGCAACAGATTAGAAGATCCTTTTGTCTCTTAATTAGCTATTGTGGCAGAAGATCTAAAAAAGTAAGTTGATATTGACAGGTAAAGACGTAAAAATGCATGTGTATCTCGGTATTAGAGCATGACTTAAATGCATGCATCTATGATAATGGCCTTGAGTCATAAGAGCAGGTCTATTCTTGTAAAGCATTTACCTTGACATCTACGTACTGGGGATTCAACTAATTACTCTCTATGCATTGTCTCATTTAATACTCACAGCAAGCCTATGAATTAGCTGAAGATTAATGAATTAAGCTACATGTTAAGAATACATAGTTCTAAGTAGCAGAGAGAAGATTTGAACCCAGTTCATTCTGAATGCAAAGTCATTTACTAACCACTCCATTCTACCACCTTTGAGAATAAATGCAATCTTGTATTTGTCTTAAATAAATATACAAAACAAAAATATTTAGAGAATCAATTACTTTTCTTTTAAGAAACAAAAATAATGACTCAAAACTGTGGCTGTGTCAGTTTTTCTGAAAATAAAATGAGATCATTATTATCATAGAGAGATGGAATAAAGGCAGATGAAAAACAACAGTTCAGCCATAATGATTTCATTAGGACAAATCTGTGGAGAGATGAAAGGAACAGATCACTAACAGATTGCTAGTGAAATGGAGAGTGTGTTGAAGTCATTGAATGTGATAACATTTACAGAAATGAAAGTTAAAATGCTTTAAAGCAATGAAAAAAAAAGAAAGCAATATTTCTTATCTGTCTTAGGTAACACATCAGCAAAAGGGAAAATGCATATTTTGTCAATTCAGCCAAGTCATTGATCTCTTTTGAATGCTGAGTCTAATGAGGCAAGTATGGTAAATGCATAATGGTCCTTACACATGTGTTTTGCTGGGTTCAGATTATTGTGCACAATTAAATAGGTTTTTAGAAGTAAACAAATAACAACAAAACAAAACAAAAAACCTAAAACTTTTAGTTCACCTCTGCTGCTTTCTGTAATACCAATTTTTTATATATTTTGAGGATGATTCTGTTATTTCATAATAATAAAAATGCAACTTTTGCATTTGAGAACTTCTGCAAGTGGGAAGTCATTCTTTATACTCACCATCAATCATTCTTTATAAAAGCACTAGATTATGTCACAATTAATTGGATGCAGATCAATTATTGCAAAAAAATATAATAGTAACACATACACACACTTCTGAAACACAAGCTAGATTTTAGGTACATCAAAAGAGAATTGTTAGTGTAATATTTAACAAAGATATATTTTCTTACCAAATATAATTAGTTCCCTTTCACCATTTTAACTGAAGTTGCCAGCACATTGCTAGACATTTAATAAGCACTTAATTTAAAATACTGGATTTGTAAAATACAGGAACTCTTTAAAGTGTGGAAAAGTATAAATTGAAAAATTAAAATATTCATTGCACACAATACTGTCATTGAAACAGAACCTTGTTATTATATTGGTGTATATCTTTCCAATCTTTCACACTATATATAGCAATATTTTTATATTACAAATAGTTTATATTTTGCCTCTATTAATCACACAGAATTGAAAACATTTTCCCTGCTCTTAAAATTGCTTTAAAAAAAGGATGGTAACAGACATATATGTCATGGCCAAATTTCCCTATTATAAATATAACCTCAGTACATGTAGTTGTTTACTCCCCCATGTAATTCTAAATCTTTCTTTTAATATACCTAGGGTAAAGCGTTTGAATTTCTTTAGAATTATTGATAAAAATTTCCTAAATACTCTTAAATTCTTTTTAAATCAATTCAATCTCCCAGGAAATATCACTTTCCTTAAAATTTCTTGCTCCCAAATCTCTATGAGGAGTAAATCCATTTCAAGTTTTATTTATTTTAAATGGAAATAACAAAACAAGGAAGCTTCTCCTTTGTATTATCATTTTGTGAAATATCAATGACATTTTGAAAAATCCTTAAATTTCTGTTAAATTCTTTTTCTTTTTATGGTTTTAGGGAAGTCTGAATTTTTTTCAGGAACTTCTCCCTTGGAGTTCTTTTCCTCTTTTAGGTGTAACAAAAGATTGGGATCTGATTCATGATGATTTTTATCACTTAGTGACATGAACAAAATTGACATTTAAAAATATTTTTTTTCTAAGACCATTAAATAAAGTTAGATATTTTATATGGCTGTAACCTAAACCACACTTCCATGAGTGATTATGTGACAAAGAATAACTAAATAAGTTTCTCTCTTCACTACTCATTTTGAATGATTTTGTAAATCCTTTTTAAAATTAAGCCATTCATTTCAGAAGACACATCACTGGAGATCACAAAGGGGTGATTTCCCCCCTGTATATAGTTCTGCCATGTGTGGAAAGTTATTGAGAACAACTAAAAAAGAAAGAAAGAAAAAGAAAGAAAGAAAGGAAGGAAGGAAGGAAGGAAGGAAGAAAGAAAAGAAAAGAAAAGAAAGAAAGAAAGAAAAAGAAAATGTGTAGTGCCTGATGCTCTTTACTTTTGATGCACAAAAAATAAAAATTACAGTTAGTTATGGTGGACAGGGCACCTTTAGGCTGATGCAAATCAACATTTTCTAAAGCATACTATCATCACCATACCAAGCAGTTGTAAAATATTTTAGAGTTTACAGACCACTGTATACACAAGTCTGGGAGCATCCTGTTTCCAAGTTTACAAAGAAATTTCAGGGAAAGTTTCAGTTACAAATTTCCCTGTTGAGCAAAAGGACTTGGAGAGGTTAAGTAACCTCATTAGTGTTATATACCCCATTACAGAACAGTCAGCTTCAGAACCCAAATTTTCAGATTCCAGGATTAGTGCTCTTGCCATTATTTTACACCTATTTGGATAGCAAAAATAAGTAGTAAAACTGGAAATACCTTCATTATGGAGAATATATGTGGAAGTATATATATATATATATATATATATATATATATATATATATATATATATATATATATATATATATATATATATGGAAGTATATATATAAAAGTATATACATATATAATTTTTATTGTTTGGTTTTGATTTGCTGCAAGTTTAGGTTGCAGTGAACTAATGTGCCTACAATAGCCCCTGTGCATGGCATAAATCTCATTTTCTTTTAAAATCCACATTTCCATAATCACTATCCTAAAGTATGATCTTATTGAGGCTTATTCGAAACCCAGCTGCCATGAGAATTTTGACTCAATCTCCCATCTTCTGTTTTTTTTTTAACATTCTCTCACCTACCCCTTTGTTTTCTCTTCATTATTTATTTATTTTCTTTTCTTCCTCTTTTTCCAATTCCAATACTAAACACGTTTTTGACCTCTTTGAGCCAATGTTCCTGGAGCCAACAGTCCTGAAGACAAGACAAATAATTGCATTACCAGAGACTCAGAGCAATCCTACTTAATCTGAAGAATATTCTCCAGTTCATGACCCAGTCAATAATTTGAGTATTAAAGAGGGAGAAGAGCTTGGACTGCTTGCATGTAAGACTCTTGGTCCTTTGTGAGTAGGGCACAACACCTTTAAGCTAAAGCTTCCAGATTTATTGCCCCTTGCTAGCATTAAGGAACATTTAACTCCTTGGCATTCTTGCCAATGTAGAGATTCAAGTGTCCTGTAAAAATTAAAAAGTAAAATTACACATCTTTACAATACAAAATCTAAAATTCAGAGTAAAAACCACATATAATGCTGTACTACACGCACACACACACATATTCTAATTAATAGTACTTTGATACTTCAATTCTCACATCTGCACTGTTATGCCTCTAATGTGATTTCTATATAACAGATCAAAGTGTGCTTGTAATGCATCACCTTTATGGGGTTACTATTTTCTTTTAAAAGGTTTAAACTTCTACCCTATATACACACAGAGCGCCTCTCTCTGTCATGAATAAGAGTTTTCACCAATTTGTTAAGATGTGTTTCATCTAACGTAGTGCAGGCAGAAGTATATTGTGTTGTGTTTAGCTATTAAGCTCATTTGAGATTCCCAAAGGCAAGGTCAGCATTTTATTTATGATTCTATTATCAGTTCCTAATATAGTGCTGGTTCCTAATTTGAAAACTTTCTCTTTCTGGAATGAACAATCTTTAAATTCATGATTCATGCTTGTATTCTATAATTAATTAAAATTTATCTCTATAGATTATAAAACTCCTAGGATACATTGACATTATTTCTAAAGGTATAATTTAATGAAGAGTTGAAAAAAGTTCTGGTTTATGCACATTTACAGCTCTTCTCAAAACCACAAAGTTTAACTTTTATCCTTTTCATAGACAACCAAAGATTACTCAGTAATTTTATAATCTAATATAAATTAGAATAAAGACAACTATTATTTTAAAATACAAAAGCATTTCTTCAGATCACAAAAAAAACCCAAACATCATAAAAAAATAAGCCGGGGTATTTTTTCTGCATAATAAAGAAAAATAGGAAATCAATTTTCCAATTCAGAAATTGTCATAATATAAAAATTTAGATTTAAATACCACTTGTTTATATAGTTATTCTTCACAATCCTTTTATCTGGATTATTTAAACTGCCTGCTTACTGAAATATATAGCAGTATTCAAAGCAAGTTATCTTCAAAAAGAAGATGTAGTGAATTAATTGTTTAAAAATTTGCTACAAATATGTTTTCAGCTTCAGTTCTGGCACTGAATGTAATATAGTGATATCAGCTTACGTGGGGCTCCACTTGTCACTCCCAGCAGCAACTCCTCCTCTGTTGAACCTGGAATATGCCAAAGCACAATGAACTGTCCCATCAAAAGTCCCTTTATTAGATGACACCATACATGTATGTGTCACCTGGCAAAAATATATCCTTGCCTCCCTAACTCTTCTCTTTCCTCAGTGCAAATTTAGTTTTTGCTTAAGGTTTTCTTCTGAGGACCCATCTTGTTACAACATACCAGCCTCAAGGAGTTCTTGCTCAGTTTTTCTTGCATATGGTGGCATGAATATTCATGACAATAAATGCTTCTTGTATGCAGTTTATGCTCTACCAATAATTTCTTCTTTCTCAATATTCCCACAGAATGCTGTTTTTGTATTGATTCTGTTTCTCCTGTTGCAGGCAACTGATTCCTTTCTATCCTTTTTGTTTATTTGTTTGCTCTCTATCTTTTTGGCCTTTCAAGAAGGCTGGAGCTTAGTGATTTTAGTAGCCCTGAATTTTACCATGCTATGCAGATTTGATTTTCTGAAAATGTGATCTTACTGGAAAAAGATGACACATAAAATACCAATGAATCTATTATAGTTAATTCCTTTTTATTCCAGGAATATTGCTTCCTAGCAGTTCCTAGTTCTGTTTTCTTGTTCTCTATCTATCTCTCCCTCCCTCGATCTCTCTGATTCTTTCTGCTTTATCATATGTCAATTATTATATTGACATGTGGACAGCATAAATCTAGAAGTATGCAGAACTTATTTGCTGTCATATGTTAATATTAAAAGACAAAACTCTGATAATAATCAATTTCAAAGTATTGTGCTTACTATCATTTCTCATATAAAGGGAATACATGTGAGATTGAATCTTACTTAGTAAATGATATAAAATTATTTTTGGTTTACCTTGAATTAATGTCATGTTATTATATTAGTTTTTTCCTTAATTAGCACATAAGAATGATAGTTCATGCAATTTAAAAATAAAAATGTATCATGAATGTTATTGCTTTCTCCTAAAAATATGTTGAATAAATTAATAACATGTTAGGGATAATTTATGCTTATGTATTGTGTCTTACTGAACTAATGATTTTTATATACTCTTCTACATAGTTTGTCTTATCTATAGTTTTTAAAAGCAAATCAAAACTGTAACATTGCCATGTCATTAACAAGGTCAAATACATAATTAACATTTGTATAATATATATCATTATGTAATGAAGTTGTGTTAACACCACTTAAAAAGGATATAGGCTGGATGGACTTGAAGTTGACAGATGGGAGCACAGAATTTAAAAGCTTGCAATCTGCAAATGAAAGGTTTTGCAAAATGCCAATCTAATGTTCAGCTCAATAATATGGTAGCAAATATTGCAACTAAAGAATCAATTATTCTAATCATCAATTTTCAAACATTGATGTAAAAATGGCATTTTATAAATGACAAGATTTACTTTCCATCATTTGTTTTGATGTTACTTTCATAATATGGACTTCCTGACTCTTCCACCTCAGCATAGGTATTATCTATAAATTAATACAAATATTAATTAAATTTACATATTCATTTTTATAAGAATAACAATAGAGCAAATATCTAATACTTTTTAGCCTTAAGTTTTGAATCTGTGGGTCACTGAGCAGATCAAATTTACAGGTGGAAGAAAACATAATAAATTTAAGCAAGAAAATAGGAAGGAAGAATTAATATATTGCCCAATAATTAGGTACCATTATTTTTTGCCTAAAATATGTGTTTGAAATGTGTCCAAAGAATTCTTATTCCTCATTCTATATTCCCTTCCTTAGTAAATGACTTAATTATTCAATTAGATATTTATATTTTATATTTAGTTTCCTCCTACAACCCAATTGCCCAGTACTTTTGAGTCTTTCTCTTGCCTATTTTTCTACATTATTTTCCAAATAACTTCATATATTTTACCACCATTTTACACTTGCATTAATGAGAAAATTTGTTTTATTCATCATCAGATTTCCTCTAATCTAATTCTTTAACCTCCCAGAAAATACCCAGAGATATTTTCTATCTTGCAAAATTCTTAAACATCTTTCATGGGTTTGCAGTTGGATGCCCTTAGAAGAAATCTGTCCTCATCACATTGCCCACCCCCCCTGCTTACCAGGGTCCTCTCCTGTCTCAATGGCTCAGGCCACCCTCTGACAAACACCATTTTTCCTAACTGCTCTCAGAGCTGTAATTAAAATTAAGACATCTCCTTTCATTTCCAGAGTCCCATGATCTAATGATAACTGACTGGATGGCAGCAGCTGGAAGGAAATTAATCTTTCAAAAATATCTGTTACCGGGGGCTTCCCTGGTGGTGCAGTGGTTGAGAGTCCGCCTGCTGATGCAGGGGACATGGGTTCGTTCCCCAGTCCGGGAAGATCCCACGTGCCACGGAGTGGCTGAGCCCGTCAGCCATGGCCGCTGAGCCTACGCGTCCGGAGTCTGTGCTCCCCAACAGGAGAGGCCACAGCAGTGAGAGGCCCGAGTACCAAAAAAAAAAAAAAAATCTGTTAATTACCTACTATGTTTAAGGTGTTAAGTCAAAAATTATAGAAGTTAAAAATCCTTCAGAAATAATAGTTACCAATTACTAAGTACTTACCTTCTGCCAGACCTATGTTTACAGTATCATAAATTCAGTATTGTATTATATCCTAAGATTTTTTTGCTTCTAAAATTATTTATTAATTCAGATAAATGTAAAAGTAAACATAGGATTTATATCTTTCTTTATTGTGGTAAAACACCTAACCTGTGTTCAGGGCTCTTAAAACTTTTAAGTGTATGATACATTCTTGTTGACTATAGATACAATGTTGTACCACGGACCTCTCGAGCTTATTCATCTTAACCAAAACTTTATGCCTATTGATTAATAACTCCCCAGCATCTGGTAATCCCCATTCTAATCTTTGATTTTATGAATTTGACTATTTTTGATATCTTATATAAGTGGAACCACCCAGTGTCTGTCTTTGTCTGGTTTATTTCACTTAGCATAATGTCCTCAAGGTCCACCCATGTTGTTGGCATATTGCAGAATTTTATTCTTTCTTTAAGGCTGAACAGGATTCTCTTGTATGTATATACCACATTTTCTTTATCCATTTGTCTGTCACTGGACGTTTAGATTATTTCCATATCTTAACTATTGTGAATAGTGCTGTAAGACACATGGGAATGCTAATATCTCTTCAAGATCCTGATTTCAAATCTCTTGCATTCACACCCAGAGGTGGGATTGCTGGATCATATGGTAGTTCTATCTTAAGTATTTTGAGGAACCTCCATAGTGTTTTCCATACTGATGGCACCATTTTGTATTTCCACCCAGTGTGCAAAGGATCCTATTTCTAACAATTTTATAAAAGTTGTACTTAATCTCCTTTTACAAATGAACATACAGAGTATTAGAGACTTTAATAATTTTATGCTATTCAACTAAAACAGAGCAAAGCCCATGCATTGAACCACTGCAGTTTGAGAATGCCAAAACCATAGATGTCTTTTAGTTTGCTGTCTGGCCCAAGGTTGCTGCTCAACAAAGGTTTTTGAATGAATAACTGAGAGAAGACAAATCACTATGTGGCCTCCCTGAAACTCCTCTCTTCAAGGAGTTTACTATCTATCTAATGAGCTGGGAATAACATAGGAAATTGTTACTTAGCATTTCATTTACCAAATATTTATTGAATGCCCACTTGTGGTAGACATTACTGGGAGCACTAGTAATACAGCAGTAGAGATAGATTAGATACATAGATGAGAGAGAGAAAGGGAGAAACCCTTCCCCTCATGGAACTTACAATATGGAAAAAATTGAGAAAATAACTAAACTATATAAAACATTATAAAGTGATGCTTCTAATATGAATACACATAAAGCAGGGTAAGGGAAAGTAGTGTAATAAAAGCCATAAGCAGAAAATACAATAGAAATCCAATAGTTCTATAGCTACAATTTTTAAATGAAATAATGAAAAGGAAGCTTAATTTTTCTGGTTTAAAAATTTTTTAGAAACACATATGAAAATAAACTTATTTTCTGAATATATCATGTAAAACATACCACTTAGTTCTAAATTATCTATGTATATTCATTGGGTCATTTTTGATTACTTTATTTTTATCCTAAATGTGTGCAATCTATTTCATGGGTACTTAAAACTTCATAATGAGCATATTCAGTTTTTGATTCTGAGTTTTTATGTAACTTAGATTTTGCTGAGAATTCCATCCAGAACAACAATGTACATGTAAGAAATATTTAGAATTTGAAGTCCTACACATTTTCAGGGTAATGAAAATAAGAATTAAAAAAATCCAGTTCCAGATATTTCTTCTCTCTTAGACAGTTTGATATCTCATTTATTTAGTGGCTAGAAGGTAGAAAATGTGACCTTAAAGTATATGGAACATTTGGAACTTGTGATTTCAGGGGACGAATAAGTTCAAAATTCTATCTCCTTGAAATTTGTTTCCAGAATGTTAACTGCAAGTTATATATAGCAGTAAATGCATGCTTAATTTGTGCAGAAATCATGGTGTGATAAATACAATTAAGAGCCTCAGAGGGAATAATTATATTACTGCATAAAGCTGGTAGTTCTCAAATTGCTTGGTGCCTGGACTTTAAATTGGCCTGATTTCCTGTTGTGAAAGTCATCCATAGCAGCAACACAACTGCAGCAGGAATGGTGGAGTTTCAAAGTCAAACAAAAAGCATATTCTTTCTGATCGATCACCATATTATTTCTTAACTATCTTTATTAGAGTATAATTGCTTTAAAATGGTGTGTTTCTACTGTATAAGAAAGTGGGTCAGTTATATATATATACATATATCCCCTTATCTCCTCCCTCTTGCATCTCCCTCCCACCCTCCCTATCCCACCCCTCTAGGTGGACACAAAGCCCTGAGGTGGTATCCCTGTGCTATGCAGCTACTTCCCACTAGCTATCTATTTTACATTTGGTAGCACATGTATGTCCATGACAATCTCTCACTTCATGCCAGCTTACCCTTCCCCTTCCCCATGTACTCAAATCCATTCTCTATGTCTGCGTCTCTTTTTCTGTCCTGCCCCAAGGTTCTTCAGAAATATATATATATATATATATAAAGATTACATATATATGTATTAGCATGCAGTGTTTGTTTTTCTCTTTCAGACTTACTTCATTGTGTATGACAGTCTCTACGTCCATCCATCTCATTACAAATAACTCAATTTCTTTTCTTTTTATGGCTGAGTAATATTCCATTGTATATATGGGCCACATCTTCTTTATCCATTCATTTGTCAATGGACATTTAGGTTTTAGTTTTTTAAGGAACCTCCATACTGTTCTCTATAGTGGCTGTATCAATTTACATTCCCACCAACAGTGTATGAGGGTTCCCTTTTCTCCACATCCTCTCTAGCACTTATTGTTTGTAGATTTTTTTGATGATAGCCATTCGGACTGGTTTGAGGTGGTACCTCATTGTAGGTTTTTTGTTTTTTCTTTGTTTTTTTTTTTTGCCTCTCACTGTTGTGGCCTCTCCTGCTGTGTAACACAGGCTCTGGACATGCAGGCCCAGCGGCCATGGCTCACAGGCCTAGCCACTCAGTGGCATGTGGGATCCTCCCAGACTGGGACACGAACCCCCGTCCCCTGGATTGGCAGGCAGACTCTCAACCACTGCCCCACCAGGGAAGCCTCTCATTGTAGATTTGATTTGCATTTCTCTAATGATTAGTGATGTTCAGCATCCTTTCATGTGTTTGTTGACAATCTGTATATCTTCTTTAGAGAAATGTTTAGTTTGGTCTTCTGCCCATTTTTGGATTGAGTTGTTTGTTTTTTTGATATTGAGCTGCATGAGCTGCTTGTAAATTTTGGAGATTATCCTTTGTCAGTTGCTTCGTTTGCAAATATTTTCTCCCATTCTGAGAGTTGTCTTTTTGCCTTGTTTATGGTTTCCTTTGTTGTGCAAAAGCTTTTAAGTTTCATTAGATGCCATTTGTTTATTTTTGTTTTTATTTCCAGTTCTCTAGGAGGTGGGTCAAAAAGGATCTTGCTGTGATTTATGTCATAGAGTGTTCTGCCTATGATTTCCTTTAAGAGTTTTATAGTGTCTGTCCTTACATTTAGGTCTTAAATCCATTTTGAGTTTATTTTTGTGTATGGTGTTAGGGAGTGTTCTAATTTCATTCTTTTACATGTAGCTGTCCACTTTTCTCAGCTCAAGTTATGGAAGAGGCTGTCTTTTCTCCAATGTATATTCTTGCCTCATTTATCAAAGATAAGGTGACCATAGGTGGGTCGGTTTATCTCTGGGCTTTCTATCCTGTTCCATTGATCTATATTTCTGTTTTTGTGCCAGTATCATACTGTCTTGATTACAGTAGCTTTGTAGTCTAGTCTGAAATCAGGGAGCCTGATTATTTCAGCTCCATTTTTCTTCCTCAAGGTTGCTTTGGCTATTTGGGGTCTTTTGTGTTTCCATGCAAATTGTGAAATTTTTTGTTCTAGTTCTCTGAAAAAAGCCATTGGTAGCTTGATAGGGATTGCATTGAACCTGTGGATAGCTTTGGGTAGTACAGTCATTTTCAGAATATTGATTCTTCCAATTCAAGAACATGATATATCTTTCCATCTGTTTGTATCACATTTAATTTCTTTCATCAGTGTCTTATAGTTTTCTGCATACATGTCTTTCATCTCCTTAGGTAGGTTTATTCCTAGGTGTCTTATTCTTTTTGTTGCAGTGGTTAATGGGAGTGTTTCCTGAATTTCTCTTTCAGATTTTTCACCATTAGTGTATAAGAATGCAAGAGATTTCTGTGCATTAATTTTGTATCCTGCTACTTTACCAAATTCATTGTTTAGTTCTAGTAGTTTTCTGGTAGGATTGTTAGGTTTCTCTATGTACAGTATCATGTCATGTGCAAACAGTGACAGTTTCACTTCTTCTTTTCTGATTTGGATTTGTCTTATTTCTTTTTCTTCTCTGATTGCTGTGGCTAAAACTTCCAAAACTATGTTGAATAATACTGGTGAGAGTGGGAAACCTTGTCCTGTTCCTGATCTTAGTGAAAATGGTTTCAATTTTCACCTTTGAGAATGATGTTGGCTGTGGGTTTGTCATTCATGGCCTTTATTATGTTGAGATAAGTTCCCTATAAACCTACATTTGGTAGGCTTTTTATCATAAATAGGTGTTGAATTTTGTCAAAAGTTTTTTCTGCATCTACTGAGATGATCATAGAGTTGTTCTCCTTCTATCTGTTAATATGGTGTATTATATTGATTGATTTGCATATATTGAAGAATCTTTGCATTCCTGGGATAAATCCCATTTGATCATGGTGTATAATCCTTTGATGTACTGTTGGATTCTGTTTGCTAGTATATGCTGAGGATTTTTTCATCTATGTTCATCGGTGATATTGGCCTGTAATATTCTTTTTTTGTGACATATTTGTCTGGTTGGTATCAGGCTGATGGTGACCTCGTACAGTGAGTTTGGGAGTGTTTCTACCTCTCCTATATTTTGGAAGAGTTTGAGAAGAATAGGTGTTAGCTCTTCTCTAAATGGTTGATAGAATTCACCTGTGAAGCCATCTGGTCCTGGGCTTTTGCTTGTTGGAAGATTTTTATCACAGTTTCAATTTCAGTGCTTTTTATTGTCCTGTTTATATTTTCTATTTCTTCCTGGTTCATTCTCAGAGGTTGTGCTTTTCTAAGAATTTGTCCATTTCTTCCATGTTGCACATTTTTTTGGCATATAGTTGCTTGTAGTAATCTCTCATGATCCTTTGTATTTCTGCAGTGTCAGTTGTTACTTCTTTTTCATTTCTAATTCCATTGATTTGAGTCTTCTCCCCTTTTTTCTTGATGAGTCTGGCTAATGGTTTATCAATTTTGTTTATCTTCTCAAAGAACCAGCTTTTATTTTTTATTGATCTTTGTTATCATTTCCTTCAGTTCTTTTTCCTTTATTTCTAATCTGATCTTTATGATTTCTTTCCTTCTGCTAACAGTGGGGGCTTTTTTGTTCATCTTTCTCTAATTGCTTTAGATTTAAGGTTAGGTTGTTTATTTGAGGTGTTTCTTGTTTCTTAAGGTAGGATTTTATTGCTATAAACTTCCCTCTTACAACTGCTTTGGCTGCTTTCCATAGGTTTTGGGTCATCGTGTTTTCATTGTCATTTGTTTCTAGGTATTTTTTGATTTCATCTTTGATTTCTTCAGTGCTCTCTTGGTTATTTAGTAGTGTATTATTTAGCCTCCATACGTTTTCATTTATTTCCTGTAATTGATATCTCTTCTCACTGCATTGTGGTCAGAAAAGATACTTGATATGATTTCAATTTTCTTAAATTTACTGAGGTTTGATTTGTGACTCAGGGTATGATCTATCCTGGAGAATGTTCCATGAGCACTTGAGAGAAAAGAGTATTCTGTTGTTTTTGGATGGAATGTCCTGTAAATATCAATTAAGTCCATCTTGTTTAATGTATCATTTAAAGCTGTGTTTCATTTTTCATTTTCATTTCGGACGATCTGTCCACTGGTGAAAGTGGGGTATTAAAGTCCCCTACTATGATTGTGTTACTGTTGATTTCCCATTTTATGGCTGTTACCATTTGCCTTATGTATTGCGGTGCTCCTATGTTGGGTGCATAAATATGTATGTTTGTTATCTCTTCTTCTTGGATGGATCCCTTGATCATTATGTAGTGTCCTTCTTTCTCTCTTGTAATAGAGTTTATTTTAAAGTCTATTTTGTCCGATATGAGAATTGCTACTCTGGCTTTCTTTTGTTTTCCATTTTCATGGAATATCTTTTTCCATCCCCTCACTTGCAGTCTATATGTGTCCCTAGGTCTGAAGCCGGTCTTTTGTAGACAGCATATACATGGGTCTTATTTATGTATGCATTCTGCCAGTTTATGTCTTTTGCTTTGAGCTTTTAATCTGTTTACATTTAAGGTAATTATCAATATGTATTTTCCTATTACCATTTTCCTAATTGTGTTGGGTTTGTTATTGTAGGTCTTTTCCTTCTCTTGCGTTTCCTGCCTAGAGAAGTTCCTTTAGCATTTGTTGTACAGCTGGTTTGGTGGTGCTGAAGTCTCTTAGCTTTTACTTGTCTGTAAAGGTTTTAATTTCTCCATTGAATCTGAATTACATCCTTGTTGGGTAGAGTAATCTTGGTTGTAGGTTTTTTCCTTTCATTACTTTAAGTATGTCCTGCAACTCCTTTCTGGCTTGCAGAGTTTCTGCTGAAAGATCAACTGTTAACCTATTGGGATTCCCTTGTATGTTATATGTAGCTTTTCCCTTCCAGCTTTTAATATTTTTCTTTGTATTTAATTTTTGGTAGTTTGATTAATATGTGTCTTGTTGTGTTTCTCTTGGATTTATCCTGGAAGGAACTCTCTTTGCTTCCTGGACTTGATTGACTTTTTCCTTTCCCATATTAGGGAAGCTTTCAACTATAATCTCTTCAAATATTTTCTCAGTACCTTTTTTTTTTCTATTCTTCTGGGGCTCCTATAATTCAAATGTTCATGCATTTAATGTTGTCCCAGAGGTCTCTGATATTGTCCTCAATTCTTGTCATTCTTTTTCCTTTTTTCTTCTCTGTGGTAGTTATTTCCACTATTTTATCTTCCAGGTCACTTATCCGTTCTTCTGCTTCTGTTATTCTGTTATTAATTCCTTCTAGAGAATTTTTAATTTCATTTATTGTGTTGTTCATCATTGTTTGTTTGCTCTTTAGTTTTTCTAGGTCCTTAGTAAATGTTTCTTGTATTTTCTCCATTCTATTTCCAAGATTTTGGATCATCTTTACTATCATTACTCTTAATTCTTTTTCAGGGAGACTGCTTATTTCCTCTTCATTTGTTTGGTCTAGTGGGTTTTCACCTTGCTCCATCATCTGCTTTATATTTCCAGCCTTCTCATTTTGCTTAACTTACTATGTTTGGGGTCTCCTTTTTACAGGCTGCAAGTTTGTAGTTCCCATTGTTTTTGGTGTCTGCTCCCAGTGGGTAAAGTTGGTTCAATGTGTTGTGTACAATTCCTGGTGGAGGGTAGTGGTGCCTGTGTTCTGGGGGATGAGGCTGGATCTTGGCTTTATAGTGGGCAGGACCACGTCCAGTGGTGTGTTTTGGGGTGTCTGTGAACTTATAATTTTAGCCATCCTCTCTCTTAATGGACTTGCCTGGTGGCACAGTGGTTGGGAGTCCACCTGCCAATGCAGGGGACAAGGCTTTGAGTCCTGGTCCAGGAAATTTCCACATGCCATGGAGCAACTAAGCCTGTGTACCACAACTACTGAGCCCCTGTACCATAACTTTTGAAGTCTGTGTGCCTAGAGCCTGTCCTCCACACCCAGAGAACTCACTGCAATGGAACACCAGTACACCATAACAAAGAGTAGCCTCCACTCACCACAACTAGAGAAAGCCTGCATGCAGAAACAGGGACCCAATGCAGCCAAATAATTAATTAATTAATTAATTAATTAATTAAAAAAATTTGTTTTGTCCAAATTTGTTCCTGTCATGCTAGTTGTTTGGCATAGGGTGTCAATCGCTGTAGTTTGCTGGTCGTTGAGTGGAGCTGGGTCTTAGTGCTGAGATGGAGATCTCTGGGAGAGCTTTCACTATTTGATATTATGTGAGGCCGGGAGGTCTCTGGTGGTCCAATGTCCTTAACTCAGCTCTCCCACCTCAGAGGCTCAGACCTGACACCTGGTTAGAGCATCAAGACCCTTTTGGGGAGTCTGAGGTCTTCTGCCAGTGTTCAGTAGGTGTTCTGCAGGAGTTGTTCCACATGTAGATGTAGTTTGATGTATCTGTGGGGTGGAAGGTGATCTCCACATCTTACGCCTCCACCAACTTGAAGGCACCCCCACATTACTTCTTATACCTTCACCTAGGCTGAATCTTGCTAGTGTTGGAGGGTCTCCTGAAGTGGCAGGGGGTGACTGTGGCTCACTTTGGGGACAAGGACACTGGCAGCAGAAGTTCTGGGAAGTACTTCTTGGCATGAGCCCACCTAGAGTCCACCATTAGCTCCACCAAAGACCATATATTCTTGTTTAAAGAGAAAACATTGGCAGCATGCATACCAAAGTTGATTAAACTGATAAATTAAAATGCATTAGAACTAGTACATTGTTATGTCTGTTAGAAGATAATTTTTGTAACAAGATTGACTAAACTATTTGTAATAGCAGCTTTTTATGCATATACATGTGCAAGCTACCTACATGTGTAAAAGTTTGAACTGAATTGATTAATGTTAATAACATTCTCATTTCATGCTACGTGGATTACTAGTGCCTTGAAATAAATAGATAATAGTTTAAGGTAACCTTCCCAGGAACATAATCAATTATAGTAAAACCTGAATATAACTTTTAATCCTATATGAAAACTCTACATTATATTAGAATTACCCATTGCTTAATGTTATCAAATAACTAATTAACTTTATGTGACTGTGGAAGCATTATATGATCTCAAATAATTTTGCATCTTATTAAATAGACAATAAATCACTTTTCTAGCACTAAACAGTTTTAGTTGCTTTACATGAGATTGTTTATATCAGAGACTTAAAATAGTAATTTCTCATCTATGATAACCAAACAATAAAAGGCAACATCAGATGGAACTTTGTCATTTAACCAGTGATCAGTTTGGAACCTCTGTCCTGAAAAGGTTCAAGTGAAAGTAGTAAGTAGTGGGTGATGACAAGAGGTAAAGGGGTAAGAGAAGCATTTTCAGCCGAAAGAAACAATAGTTAAAGAAGTGACAGGAAACATGGAAAATGCTCAAAAACTTCTAGCTCATGGATGCCATCATTCCCACAGGCCCATGACAGGCATTACTAACCAAACATCCACAGTTTGACTGTTTGTTACATGAAGTGGTGGGCTTAGAATCACTATTGAATCTCCTGGCTCTTGCAGTCACTATGCTTCTACCAGAACTGATGAGGATATCAAGACCTGGACAAGTCTATGATTTATCAAACACTTAACTGCAGCACTGCAGCTAGAAACTCATCCTTCACTGTTAGCACACAGCTAATTCTCTTGCCAATGCTATGATATCTTTGCCAATAAGTAAGGTTGTTCATTCTGTATATGTTTTCCTGCCCTTTTTTTCATTGTTCTCTTCATCTCTATAGATGATTCAATGTAATTTAAATACCTCATATCCTATTTCTTTGTTCATTTTTTTTTCATTTATTCTCCTTTTTCTCCATTCAGTAAACCTTCTTTGTAAATGTCAGCATACACAATGCTTGATGCTTGGGGAGTTACAGGATTACTTTGACCCTATTTTGGATGCAACCCAGAAAAAAAACATGATTACAAGCTCTATTCTTACTATATATCTAATAGATTTGGTTTGTATGCAAAGTACAGAGATTATGCATCTGGAAAACTTGGAGCAATTCCTATCCAATAAAAAGCAGGGGGTTGAATATATGGGTAGCCACAGGACTGTGGATTCCAGTAATCTAATTTGGGCTCTCTTCAGCGACTTTGAAAACCCTAGAGAGTTTGCAAGTAGAAATCTTGATTTAACAGAAAAACTATTTGGGGAACGTTCCACATGCTAAATAATGTTTTCTTTCTTTTTCAGAAGTATTTAAGTTCTGCCTCATTTTCAGCTACTGTGTAAGCACACACATGCACAAAACACACACATATAATCTATAATACTGAAGTAAAAACACTACTGATTTATTTATTTATTTTGGGGGTGTGTGGAGGAGAAAGGATTCATTTTCAGTTGTAACAACTTAGTACTCACACTAGATTGTCAAGTGTATCTTATGACCAATGTCACATATTTCCAAAACTGCCTCCTAGATTTAGTGTTACATCTCTTGACCAAAAAATTAAATAGTTTAAATGGGGATTTAGAGCTTGGATCTGGTCTTATTGATATTATTTCTCTAACCACATAAATTAAAACCAACTAAATTAAAAGAAAATGAGCAATAAATCTCAGCACATATTTGATTTTATAAGTAGAAAAAAATATGATATTCAGCATAAATAATTTTATTTATTTTGCTTTGAAATTATTATTTTACCATTAGAAACTGATATTATTATTATTTTTAATTATCAGGATGTTGGCACATTGAAAGAAAATGGTTCTGTTAGATGTAAATAAATAAACAAACAAATAAATAAATCTTATTGCTTAGAAGATATGGAATGTAGCAGATCTACATTTATATTTAAAAACATAATTTTTCTTTAATCTGTTAGTACTGGGATGTTGCTCTTCATAAAACAGGTAGAAAATTATAAGTGGTATGTATTTGAAATTATGTAAAAATATAGTAAACTCCTGGACAGAAAAAGCCCATTCTTAATTTTTGAATCAACTCCAGCAGTTTCTTAATGCCTTAAACATAATAGGCCAACTAGGATTGATTAAATTATACTTTTTTAATACACAACTTCCTGAATTTCAAATAATCAAATGCCAGGTACAGCTTATTAGAATATTTAATCATATACTTTCATTACCAAATACTGATTTTTTATTTTAAAATCATGTTGAAGATTATTCATTGAAAGACATATATTATAATCAATCTCAGTTTCCTAGATTTACACATAAGTATTCCTGTAGAATATGATGATGTAAATTCTGCATGGCAAAATATAATTATCTGATATATAGGGGTATGTTTTGCAAATATTCATTTATTTTTATATACACTTTATCTTTGTCCAACAGAAATACTCTTCTAAAAAATAAAGATTATACGATCATTTCAGATAAACACATTATTCTGTCTGGTGTCAATATTAACTCCTGTCTTGTCCATTTAATCTCGGACTTATTCAGTGTTTTCCAATGGATAAATGTTCTTCCCTATGGAGACTATTTTACATTAGAAGCAAATACTAGAATTCGAAAGCCTGCAAGTCTTACATCTCACTACAGGTACAGGCATGCAAAGAGCAGAGGCTTCCATTTATGATCTCTTCATCTCCAGAAAGTTATACTGAACACATGGTCATATATAACCCTTACTTTCCTTCAAAACCTCAAATATAATATATGTTATTGTAACCCTTGTAATGGGTAACTGTCTTCATGGATGTGATCACTGACAAGGAGGAATATCGCCTTCAAGGTCCAGCCTGTTGGTGTTTGTTAATTAATTTTAAAAATATTATAAATATTACTTTTTTATAATACATACAACATTTAGGTAAGGACACTGCATTCCCCTCTACAAAGTTCTGCTTGCCCTCATTCTTTCTGGATTGTGAGACCAGATGCTGAGCTGAGAAAATTCTCTTTCCAGCAATAGCATCTGGCTCCTTGGCAGCCTCTGCTTGCTCTTGGGCTGGCTACACTGCAGTTGTCTTCAGGTTGTGAAATGGTAAGGATGCTGATGTGATATCTTATTCACTTGGATGCTCTGCCTTTTAACTTTCTTATGTTATCCCCGCGTGGGTATTTTTCACACTTACAATCTTCTATGAATAAAATTTATTGGGAAAAAGATTGATACCTGATATAACTTTCAATAACAAATTTCTGAAATTATTTTTGTCTGTATAAGGTGAACCAGCCAGATGATGGCACAAATCTAATATTTCTCTCATTGTAGTTTTTAAAATCATTCTCATTGCCTTGTTCCTTGGCCTTCTCTGTATATAAATATATGTAATTTTGACTCTTTATATTTCCTCTGGTGAACTGTATAAAATAATAATTATAATGATATTAATAACAATAATAACTATTATTTCTAAGCCAGGGACTATACTAAGTTCTCATATTTAATTTCATTTAATTCTCACAACATTATACCATATCTATCACATTCTTCACTTGAAATTGAGAAAAAAATTTTTAAGATCTGTAATATTTGATCAGGAGACTGACCAGGAACAAAGACAGTCATTATCAAAGGCAAAATTGTAGAAACTGGTCCTAGAGCTGGGGTTCAGTGACTTTTAAATGTTTTCACTATGACAATTATACTGGTCACAGTTTAATGCCAGCCTACCTTTCTCACCTTATTGCCAACCTTCCCCTGTGCCCTAGACTTTAGTCTCATGAGAACAATCATGCCCAAGCATTTCAGCTGCCATCCTACATGGCATGTCCCTCCATGCCATGCCCCAGATTCATGCCTCTCCTCACTCTCTCACTCTCATTGCATTCCTCTAAAAGCCAACTAACTCCCAAATTTCAAATAAAGCAGAAGGATTGCTATATATGAGGAAGGTGTGGAAAAAGTCTCTTTTAGAAAGGCTTAAGATGGGATAATAACAGTAATAATACAACCAGATATTCACTGAGCATTTACTGCATGCCAAACTTTCTGCAGTGAACTTTACATGTATTAATTTATCCATCCTCACAACACCCTATAGGGTGGAGATTATTATATGCCATATTTTATATATAAGTAGAAAGAGACATAGAATAGTTGTGTCACTGCCAGTGAACCCAGTCACCATGTATCCAGAGTCCACCCTCTTAATACCCATACTATGTGACTTCTCACTCTTTCCTTAGTCCCCCAGGAGAAGTGCTTAAACCTTGGCTGTAGGTAATGCAGAGTTACTTTGTTTTCATTTTCATTTTTGCTACACCAATTCACCATAGAAAATCTCTGAGGTTTGTTCCAGATACTTTGTATTTTAAAACATCATACTTTCTCTAATAGTGTGTTTTGAACGTTTTCAGATGATGGAAAGGATACCAAATAGAAGTCGAATTCTTTCTCCTTCCCTCTCTGTATGTATGCATACATATATATATATATATATATATATATATATATATATATATATGCACACACATAAGTATATATGTAAACACACACACCTATACTCTTTAGGTATGCCCATTATTTTGTTTTTTATCTATATGTACAGATAATAGGTAAATACATGATTGATTTATAAATAGAAAGATAGATAAACAAACATAAAAGGGAAAGAATTCCACTTCTATTTGATATATATTTATATACCACTTTTTTGTACAAGCTACTGAATATTATTTATGTTATTGAATTCCAGATAAAAGATTTTATATGTGTCTAGAGCAACATCTGTTTATAAATAACATTTTCCAGAAACCATTTTAAATGATATCTCTATATGCATCAAATAAATGAGAAGAAAACTTATGTTAAACTAAAAGTAGAGAAAATTAAAATAGAAACTAATGTGCCACAAAAAAAAAACATGATTTAAAAGAAGAAAAGTGTCAGGTGTGCTCACATCAAACCTTGAGACCAAATGTGCTAACTGCAAGCTGACACTCTTACTAGAGAGAATCTAAACCACAGAGTGTGAAAATGGAAATAACAATGATGTAAATGTCTGTCAGAAGTAAAACAATTATATAAGATAGAGGGGGTTCAAAATTTCCACATAATGACTAGAATAGTAGACTATATAACTGAATATCCCTCAGTAAATCTGAGATTTTTCAAGTAGGTGGTAGAAACAATGAAGAGAGAGAGGTGAAGAAAATTAGGCAGACCTTTTAATGTGGGGGAGAAGCAAGGATTCCATCTCTATTTGTTATATATTTATATGTCCTAAATGAATTTGTATCAATATAATTATCACTATTATTCTTTCCTAAATATTTAATTCTCAAAATACAATTTTCTTTTACCTTAAGTTAAAGATTAATGACATTGTGGCATAAAGGAGACACAATACATGGCCATATGACCAGAACAACTACTTCAAAGGGATGACCAAGAACTGAAAAGAGGAAAAGTTCCTTGTGACACCTACAAAATATCTAAATTATATATGAACTATGTTGCAAAAGCTATTAAATATTATTTATGCCATTGCCCTCAAGATAAAAGATTATTTTGCTATGCCAGTAATTTAATTTCCTAAAAAATAAGCCAAACTAACAATTCCTTTTGAAATATTAAAGTGATTGAGCATTTTTTTCTTGGATAGACTCTGCTGAATAATTGCCTCAGATGTCCACTTAATTTTGAATAGCGTTCAGAGTCTTATTTCATGAGTTGTCTTAAATCTCAAAGAAGTGAATACCAGTGACAACTGGCAAAACATATTTACAGCACTTGACACAGAGCTAATACCTTCAATTTACAAAGAGCCCATACAAATTTAAAAGGAAAGGATGATTGAATCAATACAAAATCAACCAAGGATAGGAATATGTAGTTCACGAAAAAGAATAAGTGGCCCACAAATTTATGAAAAACTATTTATATGGTGGGTTTGTGTATAAAATTTATAAATATATATATTATATTCATTAAACTGTTACTAGGAGTAGCAAAAGAAAACAATGAAAATACCTAAAGAGCCCATCAAGAGATACCTAGATGCTTAGTTATTATATTTTATATAATGGAATACTCTGCAAACATTAGAAAGAACAAGGACTGATATGGAAAAATCTACAAAAAATACTAAGTGAAAAATACAAAGATCTAAGATGTATCTCTATTTGTGCTCACATTTGTGTTTAGAAAAACACAGATGAAACACACACCTATTCATAATACTCATATTAGGGTATGTAAATGTTTTTCTAGAAGAAATCACAATATAATTTGTGATGTAAATCAAGATTCTATTAAATAATACTTTTTTTCAGAAAAATTTCACAAAAGGATCAGATATATTGAAAAAAAAAAAAAAGAGTTCTGAAAACTCTGAGTTATCATGTCAAAAAGCCCTGGTTCTTCCAACATAAAGTTATGTTTCAGCTAATTTGTGTACACTTAGCATTATAAATAAAAAATATATTTAACAGCTGCTATAGACTGAATGTTTATATCCCTCTGAAATTCATATGTTAAGACTTAATCCCCAATTTGATGGTACTTGGAGGTGGGGCCTTCGGGAACTGATTAAGTCATGAAGGCAGAGCACCCCATGAATGGGATTAGTACCCTTACAAAAGAGACTACAGAGAGATCTTTTGCCCTTTCTGCCATGTGAGGACACAGCATGAAGATGGCCATCTATGAACCAGGGAGCAGGGCCTCACTAGACACCACATCTGCCAGCAACTTGATCTTAACTTCCCATTCTCCAGAACACTGAGAATTACAATTTTATTATTTATAAGCTATTTATGTTATTCTGTTATAGCAGCCTGAATAGACTAAGGCAACACTACAAAAGAATATATGATCTCCAGGTCCAGGCAGAAGATCTCTAAATTGGGAGCTCGGGTATACAAGCAAAATTTGTCATCAACTAACTAGAGCTTTTGACTAAGAAGCAAGGTATCTGGGCCTCAGTTTATCTGCATTTTCACTGTGAATGAGGTCGATTAAACTAATCAACAAGTTCTCATTGTAATTACTGTGAGCTGGTTTAGTGGAGTCAAGTTTCACAGATAAGAAGGATTTAGACAACCTTTGAGAGTAGATAAGATACAGATGGGCAGAGATGAACAAAAGAACTCAGAATATGAAAAAAATTTTACACACGTTCAGAGTTGATAATTTTGAGAGTGTACTTCAGGAGTAGAGGATATAAAACAGGCTTGAGAGAGAGGCATTAAAACAGTGAAATGGAGGTAGATTAGGAAGGATTTGGAATCCAACTTGACCTTAGCACAGTAATAATATAGAAATTTTGAAATGAAAGAAACCCTAGAGATTATAGAATTCAACCCTTCATTAAAGTACAAGTAAAGAGAGTTTACATAATGTACACATTTTTCACATTATAAGTATTTTGTATCTAAGACTATATCTCTACAAGTGCCAAGCCTATCTTACTGGGCACTGTATCTCTAGTCTTTGGTATGCTTGTGCAAAAAGGTCACTGATTAAGTGGTTTCTGAATTAATTGCTTCATGCAAGTATTTATTGAGCATCTATTGTATGCCAGGCATTGTTCTAGGATCTAGAGATTATACCATAAGCAAATCACACACAGAGTCTGTGTCTCATAGAGTTTATATTCCAGAAAAGAGGATAAGAAAATAAACAAATAAATATATATAAATTCAATCAAGATGCTTGGGAAGAGCTTGGGGAAAAATTAAAGCAGGATGAGAAAGAGAGAGTTCGTTCTTGCAGATGGACTCAATTTTTCATTAAGTTGGCAAGGAAATCCTTGATGAGAGGTTCATTAGATTAAAAAAACTGAAGGAGGGCTTCCCTGGTGGTGCAGTGGTTGAGAGTCCACCTGCCGATGCAGGAAACATGGGTTTGTGCCCTGGTCCGGGAAGATCCCACATGCCACGGAGTGGCTGGGCCCGTGAGCCATGGCTGCTGAGCCTGCGCATCCAGAGCCTGCATGTCCGGAGCCAATGCTCCGCAACGGGAGAGGCCACGACAGTGAGAGGCCTGCATACCACACACACACACACACACACACACACACACACACACACACACACAAAACTGAAGGAAGTGAAAACACCTGAAGTGAGAATGATCCAGGCAGAAGAAATTGCAAAGCTGAGGCTGGAGTATACTTGGTATGTTCAGGAAAGAGTAAGGAAGCTACTGTGACTAGAGACGAGTGAATGAGGAGGACAAGAGTAAAATGAATGTTTATAAATAGAATTACTACAGTCCCAGATCAGGCAGGAACTGGGAGACAGCTGTAAAATGTTAAACTTTGAATTACTTATCCAAGGTCATTTAATTAGCTAATGCAATAGCTCAAAATCACCATGCTTAATTTTCTCTGAGTTATCATTACATTTCGATTTTTTGTTCTTTTTAACATTTTTATTGGAGTATAATTGCTTTACAATGGTGTGTTAGTTTCTGCTTTATAACAAAGTGAATCAGTTATTCATATACATATATCCCTATATCTCTTCCCTCTTGTGTCTCCCTCCCACCATCCCTATCCCACCCCTCTAGGTGGTCACAGAGCAATGAGCTGATCTCCCTGTGCTATGCAACTGTTTCCCACTAGCTATCTATTTTACATTTGGTAGTGTATATAAGTCCATAAATACACTACCACACTCTCATTTTGTCCCAGCTTACCCTTCACCCACCCCATGTCCTCAAGTACATTCTCTAGTAGGATGGCATCTTTATTCCCATCTTGCCCCTAGGTTCTTCATGATCTTTTATTTTTTTTAGATTCCATACATATGTGTTAGCATACGGTATTTGTTTTTCAATTTCTGACTTACTTCACTCTGTATGACAGTCTCTAGGTCCACCAACCTCACTACAAATAACTTAATTTCGTTCCTTTTTATCACTGAGTAATATTCCATTGTATATATGTGCCACAGCTTCTTTATCCATTCATCTCTCGATGGACACAGGTTGCTTCCATGTCCTGGCTATTGTAAATAGAGCTGCAATGAACATTGCGGTACATGACTCTTTTTGAATTTTGATTTTCTCAGGGTATATGCCCAGGAGAGGGATTGCTGGGTCCTATGGTAGTTCTATTTTTAGTTTTTAAAGGAACCTCCATACTGTTCTCCATAGTGGCTGTATCAATTTACATTCCCACCAACAGTGTATGAGAGTTCCCTTTTCTCCACACCCTCTCCAGTATTAATTGTTTGTAGATTTTTTGATGATGACCATTCTGACTGGTGTGAAATGATATCTCATTATAGTTTTGATTTGCATTTCTCTAATGATTAGTGATGTTCAGCATCCTTTCATGTGTTTGTTGGCAATCTGTATATCTTCTTTGGAAAAATGTTTAGTTTGGTCTTCTGCCCATTTTTGGATGGGGTTGTTTGTTTTCTGATATTGAGCTGCATGAGCTGCTTGTAAATTTTGGAGATTAATCCTTTGTCAGTTGCTTCATTTGCAAATATTTTCTCCCATTCTAAGGGGTGTCTTTTTATCTTGTTTATGGTTTCCTTTGCTGTGCAAAAGCTTTTAAGTTTCATTAGATGCCATTTGTTTATTTTTGTTTTTATCTCCAGTTCTCTAGGAGGTGGGTCAAAAAGGATCTTGCTGTGATTTATGTCATAGAGTGTTCTGCCTATGTGTTCCTCTAAGAGTTTTATAGTGTCTGTCCTTACATTTAGGTCTTAAATGCATTTTGAGTTTATTTTTGTGTATGGTGTTAGGGAGTGTTCTAATTTAATTCTTTTACATGTAGCTTTCCAGTTTTCCCAGCACCACTTACTGAAGAGGTTGTCTCTTCTCCACTGCATATTCATGCCTCCTTTATCAAAGATAAGGTGACCATATGTGTGTGGGTTTATCTCTGCGCTTTTTATCCTGTTCCATTGATCTATTTTTCTGTTTTTGTGCCAGTACCATACTGTCTTGTTTACTGTATCTTTGTAGTATAGTCTGAAGTCTGGGAGCCTGATTCCTCCAGCTCTGTTTTTCTTTCTCAAGATTGCTTAGGCTGTTCGTGGTCTTTTGTGTTTCCATACAGATTGTGAAATTTTTCGTTCTAGTTCTCTAAAAAATGCCATTGGTAGTTTTATAGGGATTGCATTGAACCTGTAGATTGTTTTGGGTTGTAGAGTCATTTTCACAATGTTGTTTCTTCTAATCCAAGAACTTGATATATCTCTCCATCTATTTGTACCATTTTTAATTTCTTTCATCAGTGTCTTATAATTTTCTGCATAAGATCTTTTTTTTTCTGTAGGTAGGTTTATTCCTAGATATTTTATTCTTTTTGTTGCAGTGGTAAATGGGAGTGTTTTCTTAATTTCACTTTCAGATGTTTCATCATTAGCGTATAGGGGTACAAGAGATTTCTGTGAATTAATTTTGTATCCTGCTACTTTACCAAAATCACTGATCAGCTCTAATAGTTTTCTGGCAGCATCTTTAGGTTTCTCTATGTATAGTATCACGTCATCTGCAAAGACTGACAGTTTTACTTTTTTGTTTCTGATTTGGATTCCTTTTATTTCTTTTTCTTCTCTGATTGTTGTGGCTAAAACTTCCAAAACTATGTGGAATAATAGTAGTGAGAGTGGGCAACCTTGTCTTGTTCCTGATCTTAGTGGAAATGGTTTCAGTTTTTCACCATTGAGGACGATGTTGTCTGTGGGTTTGTCATATATGGCCTTTATTATGTTGAGGAAAGTTCATTCTATGCCTATTTTCTGGAGGGTTTTTATCTCAAATTGGTGTTGAATTTTTTCGAAAACTTTCTTTGGATCTATTGAGATGATCATATGTTTTTTCTCCTTCAGTTTGTTAATATGGTGTTCTACATTGATTGATTTGCATGTATTGAAGGATCCTTGCATTCCTGGGAAAAACCCCACTTGATCATGGTGTATGATCCTTTTACTGTGCTGTTGGATTCTGCTTGCTAGTATTTTGTTGAGGATTTTTGCATCTATGTTCATCAGTGATATTGCTCTGTAGTTTTCTTTCTTTGTGACATCCTTGTCTGGTTTTGGTATCAGGGTGATGGTGGTCTCGTAGAATGAGTTTGGGAGTGTTCCTCCCTCTGCTATATTTTGGAAGAGTTTGAGAAGGATAGGTGTTAGCTCTTTTCTATATATTTGATAGAATTTGCCTGTGAAGCCATCTGGTCCTGGGCTTTTGTTTGTTGGAAGATTTTTCAACACAGTATCAATTTCAGTGCTTGCGATTCGTCTTTTCATATTTTCTATTTCTTCCTGGTTTAGTCTCAGAATTCTGAAATGCATTTCTAAATGTGCATTTCTAAAAATGTGTCCATTTCTTCCAGGTGACCATTTTATTTTCATATAGTTGTTTGCAGTTATCTCTTATCATCCTTTGTATTTCTGCAGTGTCAGTTGTTACTTCTCCTTTTTCTTTTCTAATTTTATTGATTTGAGTCTTCTCCGTTTTTTTCTTGATGAGTCTGGCTAATGGTTTATCAATTTTGTTTATCTTCTCAAAGAACCAGTTTTTTGTTTTATTGATCTTTCCTATTGTTTCCTTTATTTATTTTTCATCTATTTCTGATCTGATCTTTATGATTTCTTTCCTTCTGCTAACTTTGGGGTTTTTTTGTTCTTCTTTCTCTAATTTCCTTAGGTGTAAGTTTAGGTTGTTTATTTGAGATGTTTCTTGTTTCTTAAGGTAGGACTGTATTGGTATAAACTTCCCTCGTAGAACTGCTTTTGCTGCATCCCATAGGTTTTGGGACATCATATTTTCATTGTCATTTCTTTCTAGGTATTTTTTGATTTACCCTTTGATTTCTGCAGTGATCTCTTGGTTATTTAGTAGTGTATTGTTTAGCCTCCATGTGTTTGTATTTTTCACATTTTTTTCCCTGTAATTGATATCTAGTCTCATAATGTTGTGGTTAGAAAAGATACTTGATATGATTTCAATTTTCTTAAATTTACTAAGGCTTGATTTTTGACCCAAGATATGGTCTATCCTGGAGAATGTTCTAGGAGCACTTGAGAAGAAAGTGTATTCTGATTTTTTTTTTTGATGGAATGTCCTGGAAATATCAATTAAGTCCATCTTGTTTTATGTATCATTTAGAGCTTGTGTTTCCTTATTTAGTTTCATTTTGGATGATCTGTCCATTGGTGAAAGTGGGGTGTTAAAGTCCCCTACTATGATTGTGTTACTGTCAATTTCCCCTTTTAAGGCTGTTAGAATTTGCCTTATGTCTTGAGGTGCTCCTATGTTGGCTGCATAAATATTTACAATTGTTATATCTTCTTCTTGGATTGATCCCTTGACCATTATGTAGTGTCCTTCTTTGTCTCTTGTAATAATCATTGTTTTAAAGTCTATTTTGTCTGATATGAGAATTGCTCCTGCAGATTTCTTTTGATTTCCATTTGCTTGGAATATCTTTTTCCATTTCCTCCCTTTCAGCCTGTATGTGTCCCTAGGTCTGAAGTGAGTCTCTTGTAGACACCATTTATGCGGGTCTTGTTTTTGTATCCATTCAGCCAGTTTATGTCTTTTGGTTGGAGCATTTAATCCATTTAGTTTGAATGTTCCTATTACCTTTTTCTTAATTGTTCTGGGTTTGTTACTGTAGGTCTTTTCCTTCTGTTGTGTTTCCTGCCTAGAGAAGTTCCTTTAGTATTTGTTGTAAAGCTGGTTTTGTTGTGCTGAATTCTCTTAGCTTTTGTTTATCTGTAAAGGTTTTAATTTCTCCATCAAATCTGAATGAGGTCCTTCCTGGGTAGAGTAATCTTGGTTGTAGGTTTTTCTCCTTCATCACTTTAATTATGTCCTGCCAGTCCCTTCTGGCTTGCAGAGTTTCTGCTGAAAGTTCAGATGTTAACCTTATGGAGATTCCCTTTTATGTTATTTGTTATTTTTCCCTTGCTGCTTTTAATTTTTTTTGTATTTATTTTTTGATAGTTTGATTAATATGTGTCTTGGTGTGTTTCTTCTTGGATTTATCCTGTATGGGACTCTCTGTGCTTTCTGGACTTGATTAAGTATTTCCTTTCCTATATTAGGGAAGTTTTCAACTATAATCTTTTCAAATATTTTCTCAGTCCCTTTCTTTTGCTCTTCTTCTGGGACCCCTATAATTCAAATGTTGGTGCATTTAATGTTCTCCCAGAGGTCTCTGAGATTGTCCTCACTTCTTTTCATTATTTTTTCTTTGTTCTGCTCTGCAGTAATTATTTCCACTATTTTACCTTCCAGGTCACTTATCCATTCTTCTGCTTCATTTATTCTACTATTGATCCGTTCTAGAGAGTTTTTAATTTCATTTATTGTGTTTTTCATGAATGTTCGTTTGCTCTTTAGTTCTTTTCAGTCTTTTTAAAATGTTTCTTGTATTTTCTCCATTCTATTTCCAAGATTTTAGATCATCTGTACTATCATTATTCTGAATTTTTTCCAGGTAGAATGCATATTTCCTCTTCATTTGTTAGGTCTGGTGTGTTTTTCCCTTATGCCTTCATCCTCTGTGTGTTTCTTTGTCCTCTCATTTTGCTTAACTTACTGTGTTTGGCGTCTCCTTTTTGCAGATTGCAGGTTAGTATTTCCCATTGTTTTTGGTGTCTTCCTCCAGTGGCTAAGGTTTGTTCAGTGGGGTGTGTAGACTTCCTAGTGGAGGGGATTAGTGCCTGTGTTCTGGTGGATGAGGCTGGATCTTGTCTTTCTGGTTGGCAGGTCCACATCTGGTGGTGTGTTTTGGGGTGTCTGTGACCTTATTATGATATTAGTTAGGCTCTCTGCTAATGGATGGGGCTGTGTTCCTGTCTTGCTAGTTGTTTGGCATAGGGTGTCCAGCACTGTAGCTTGCTGGTCGTTGACTGGACCTGGGTCTTTGCTTTGAGATGGAGATCTCTGGGAGATTTTTGCCATTTGATATTACATGGAGCTGGGAGGTCTCTGGTGGACCAATGTTGTGAACTTTGCTCTCCCATTGCAGAGGCATAGCTCTGATGCCTGGCTGGACCACCAAGAGCCTGTCATACACATGGCTCAGAATAAAAGGGACAAAAAGACAAAGAAAGAAGGAAAAAGAAAAAGTAAAGTAAAATAAAAGTTATTAAAATAAAAAAAATAATCTTTAAGTAATTAAAAAGAAAGAAATAAGAGAACAACCATACCAAAAAACAAATCCACCAATGATAACAAGCGCTGAAAACTATACTATTAAAAAAAAAAACTGACAGACAGAACCCTAGGACAACTGGTAAAAGCAAAGCTATACAGACAATATCACATGCAGAAGCATATGCATACACACTCACAAAAAGGGAAAAAGAAAAGAAAAAAAAAATATATATATATATATATATCATTGTTTCCAAAGTCCACCTCGTCAAGTTGGGATGATCTGTTGTCTATTCAGGTATTCCACAGATGCAGGGTACATCAAGTTGTTTGTGGAGATTTAATCCGCTGCTTCTGAGGCTGCTGGGAGAGATTTCCCTTTCTCTTCTTTGTTCCCACAGCTCCCGGGGTTCAGCTTTGGATTTCGACCCACCTCTGCGTGTAGGTTGCCTGAGGCCGTCTGTTCTTTGCTCAGACAGGATGGGGTTAAAGGAGCAGCTGCTTTGGGCGCTCTGGCTCACTCAGGAAGGGGGGAGGGAGAGTCACGGATGTGGGGTGAGCCTGCAGCAGCAGAAGCTGGCATGATGTTGCACTAGCCTGAGGCACACCTTGTGTTCTCCCGGGGAAGTTGTCCCTGGATCACGGGACCCTGGCAGTGGTGGACTGTACAGGCTCCCGGGAGGGGAGGGGAGGATAGTGACCTGTGCTTGCACACAGGCTTCTTGGTGGTGGCAGCAGCAGCCTTAGCATCTCATGACCATCTCTGGGGTCTGCGCTTTCAGCCGCAGCTCGCACCCGTCTCTGGAGCTCCTTTAAGCAGCGCTCTTAATCCCCTCTCCTTGCACACCAGGAAACAAAGAGGGAAGAAAAAGTCTCTTTCCTCTTTGGCAGCTCCAGACTTTTCCCGGATTCCCTCCCGGCTAGCCGTGGTGCACTAACCCCCTGCAGGCTGTGTTCACGCTGCCAACCCCATTTCTCTCCATGCGCTCTGACCGAAGCCCAAGCCTCAGCTCCCAGCCCCCACCCACCCCAGCGGGTGAGCAGACAAGCCTCTCGGGCTAGTAAGTGCTGGTCTGCACCGATCCTCTTTGCGGGAATCTCTCCACTTTACCCTCCGCACCCCTGTTGCTGTGCTCTCCTCCGCGGCTCCAAAGCTTCCCCCCTCCACCACCCGCAGTCTCCACCCACGAAGGGGCTTCTAGTGTGTGGAAACATTTCCTCCTTCATAGATCCCTTCCCCTGGTGCAGGTCCCGTCCCTATTCTTTGGTCTCTGTTTTTTCTGTTTTCTTTTACCCTTCCCAGGTACGTGGGGGATTTTCTTGCCTTTTGGGAGGTCTGAGGTCTTCTGCCAGCGTTCAGTATGTGTTCTGTAGGGGTTGTTCCACGTGTAGATGTATTTCTGATGTATCTGTGGGGAGGAATGTGATCTCTGTGTCTTACTCTTCCACCATCTTTAAGCTCCTCCCCTATCATTATATTTAAATAATCAAATAAATAGTAATGATGAAAATAACATTTTAGACATGTTACTTTGTTAGATTCTTGAATATTTTTGCAAATGTTGCTTATGATGACTAGGCTCAAGTTTTAGCTACTCTCTTTTCTCAAGAATGAGCCATTTCTTTACCCATCTCTTGCCTGGGCCCCTACCAGTCTTTCCCAAAAGAATCCCAGTTTTGACTTGCTCCCAGCATGACTTAATTTCTTACTTCTCATTCTCCCAAATTAAGAGCAACAGAATTGCTTCAAGGAAGCATAAGTTAATCTCCTGTATATAATATTAATATTTGGGGCTCTATTTAAACATTAAAAATACTAACAAATTGAAATACAAGCTTACAAAAGAAACCTTAATGTAAGTTGTGATCTTTGGTGAAGAAAGGCAAAGAACAACTCAAAAATTATGTCTAGATTTCAAGTCAACAGAGTGTACAGTTGTCTTGGCTCCAAACCCCCATGGATACCAAAATCCAAGAATGCTCAACCCCTTGTATAAAATGGTGTAGTATTTGCATATAAACTACACACATTCTCCTGTATTCTTTGTCATCTCTAGATTACTTATAATAACGAATACAATGTAAGTGACATGTAAATAGTTACTGGCTGGTCTGTGACAAAATCAAGTTTTGCTTTTTGGAACTTTCAGGAATTTTTTTTCCAAATATTTTCCATCAGTGGTTCAATCAGTGAATGCAGAACCTGCAGATATGGAGAGCCAACTCTGCATAATTTCTTTGAGGCTCTATAGTTTTCATGGCCAGTTTAGTAATCATGCAAAGTACTTAGTTTGAAGAAATGATTATTAAATCATCATAAGGATGTTAATAGTACAAACAGCAAGTTACAGCAATCTCTGTAATATATGTATGGTCCCTATTAAAAATTTACATGCCTTAGTCTGATTATGCTCAGGATAAAATCTCTTTTCCTACTACCAAAGGAAGATGCAATCAAATCTAAAATTAGTCTTACTAAATTAAACAGAAATACTTCGACTATACTATGCTATATTTCATATTTCAAGCTATATTTCATATTCAACATGCTTCACCATCTAGGTATACAATAAGAGAAACAATTCCACTGCTATGAGAGAAACAGATGGTGAAAGGTAACTGCTGACCAAACAGGAGCAGCAGGGTGGAATCAGGGTGGGTCAGTTCATCTGGAAAGGATGTTCGCAATTGTCATTGTACACATCAATTATTTCTGATACTACTGTATGTCATGCAGTGCCCAGGGGCCGTATGGCTTTCCTTGAAACATATAACATAAAACTGCTGAAATATAATTTTGGCCTCACATCTTGAAAAGTGTTGCTAAATACCCACAATAAGAAGTTAATATTGCCAGCATTATATTATTTTAATTAAGCATCTCTCCCATCTGTAAAGATACAGGAGCGTTGTTTGATATATTTCCAATTTGTCTGCTAATTTATAAAAGTAAAATGATACTACATTATTGTTATGAAGTTAATCAAGACTTTAATGGGACAGTTATGTTACTATCAAGGATTTTTTATTATTTTTTCTTACTATAATATATGTGTTCAATGAGCTGATTATGCAGTGTGACAATGATTCCACTAATTACAAAGTTATTACTGTATCTCTGATGGGATGAAATTCCAGCTTCCTAAGTTTCAGATTTAAACATGGACATCTAATTCTTAGGGAAAATTAGCAAACCAACATATATTTTAAAAACCCAGTAAAATATTAATTTAGATTGTTTATCTATATCTATATACCATTTTGTTCTCAGTCTTTTTGTTTGTCACACAATGCAAATTTTATTTTGCAGTTATAAAATTTCAAGTGATCTATACAATTATAACTATAAATAAGCAGTTTTCTATAAAATGTAACAATTAACATTGGCCTGTTATACTTAAAAATACATAAAACATCTAAGAAAGAATGTAGAACATATGCTATGTCTGTTATGTGTTTTATATATATATGTATATACATATATATATATATATTTCCATTAAAATAGAATAAGTTCACAAGTTTATATTTTAGTGCTTAAATTTTACTTGTCACATATTTCATTAATAGTTATAAAATGCATTTTCTAGGAAATCTTATTAAAGAAAAAGCATTTGACAAGAGATTGCAGTGTGTGAGATTTTTGTTATTTGAATATTCTAGAGTGTTCACAAAATCACAGCAGTCATAGTTCAGTATTATGACAAGGGTTTTCTGTGTACTTACAACTGCTACCACAGCAAAGATAAACTGCTTTGTCTATCCTGGTGGCCCATAATATAGCAGGGTGTTGATGTGCATTTTGAAAAGCATCAAAATGCTTAAAATATATCTTCTTCACCTGTCCTGATACTTAAAATACTGACCTTTGAAGTCACTCTTTTGCTTTCAGTCACAGAAAAATATCCTCTGGAAAAAAAAGTGGAAATCCAAATCCAAATAATTAAAGCATCAGGAAAAATCTTGGAATTTGGAATATCCCTCTAAAATTCATTCAAAATATCTCCTAAAGTCATCTGAAATAATTATAATTTATACCAATTGTCAGGGCTCAATAAATTGAAATAAAATATTTAAAAAGTAAGAGTGAGAAAGAAGGAAAGAAAGAGGAGGTGATCTAAAAACTACACATATATAGTTAATATAAAAACTTTGAGGCAAACCAATTTCAGGAAATTTATTTCCCAGTAGTAACAAAGATCTCATAAGTTGGCTAAAATTTATTATTGAAGATTCAATAGATAAAAATAAATAAAATATAATTAAAATAATATAGGAAATAATTCATATTAATTTAAAGAAAAATACATACTTATTCAATATGTGTTTCAAATTTGATATTTATTACTTTTCATCCCCTCATCCTCACCAAACTTTGAATATAATTCCCAGAAATGCAGGGTTTTGGTCTGTTTTATATACCATCTGGTATTTGGAAAACACTCAATATTTTTTGAATGATAGTTCTTATTTTAAGCATCTCACCCTAAATGTAATACTGACAAATAAAATACATAATTTACCCAAAGATTTTCCCTGTTAACATATTACTAAACCTTCTATTAATAAATTGGCACTTGGTGATATGTTCAAGAGAGGAACTGTGCACTATAGACATTGCTGTGGAAAGTTCTAAGTATATATTACACAACCATTTTCTAAGTCTATATTATACCACCATGTTCTAAGTCTATATTATGCAACTATTTACTGTCCGGTGTCCTAATTCTCCCAGAAATGGTCTTTATTTGAATTTCTGCTGAGCCGTCCCTGAAGCAGTACATCAGCATATCATTTAGTCTTTATTTGACAAAGACACACTGTTTCTTACTTTTAAAAAAATTATGCATCATTTATTATACACCTGCATGGCACTAGTTTTATGGTGTTTTACATGTCTCAAATTATTAAGTAACACAAACAACTAAGAAATTATTCTACAAAAAATGGAAGTTTTTGGTGATTCATCATTTCTAGTTGCATGGCTATATCATTTAGATCCTCCTCACCATGATTTATTTTCTATCCACTTATTGTTTTGTGGGTTTACATTGTGAAGTAGGACTACTAATGCCTATTAATAATACCCTATTTCTGTCCATACATTTTGCATGTTTTATGTTTGATATTTGTGCATTTATGTTGTTTGTTTAAACATAATTAAGCCAGTTTTATCTTCTTTCTTTGTTTTCGAGTTCACTTTTGATTTTAGTTTTATTATGGTCCTGATGTTAGTGTTAAGAGTATAAAGCACTCATTGAACACCTAAAAAATTGATTAGATAACAATTTAGATAGTAAATCAATGCAACAAAATTAGAAGTCATAGTAAATATAAACAAATAAAAACCTTTCTACTTAGAAATGAACAAAAAAGTAAGACTACTTCTAGATTTAAAAAATCAAAGCTTGAAGAAAGGGATATTTATCAAATAAACAACCATATCACTATATATTATCATTTATCAAATATAACCAAAATACTGCTCAGAAGAAAAATTATTTTAACTTATCAGAAGCTAAAAAATATTTAACAAAACTGTTTAGGATCATAAAAGCTTGGAGTTCATCTAACTTCAAATGTCTATTTTAAAGTATAGATAAGATAATGTTTAAAAATAAAACCTTTTGGGTATTATGATATTTTGGTAATATTTTAGATAATGTTTTAAATGCAATTTATTGTCATATATCTATAAAAAAATTTTCTAGTTGAAGTCAGCAAGATGGAGAAGTAGGCAATTCCAGCCTTTCTCCCCTTAAGAAAACCATCCACAAACAGAAAATACCCTTGGGAGAGCTCGAGTCCATTTAGACTCTGCAGCAGCACAGAGGAGTGAAAAACAAAGAACAACTTCATACAAAGTATTGTTGGGAGACTGGTATAGCTGAGATGTCTGCAGACCGCTAAAAATCAAGAAAAAGGGCAGGAGCTATCAGTATCAGTCATGCAGAAGGTGCCACTCTGGTTTCCAGTGGCCTGCTGTGTAAAGGACCCTCACAGCCTTTACCTCTGAGGACCTCAACAGCCCTTATGACAGATGGCAGCCATGGACTCCCCACAGGTTCCATAGCAGAGGACCCTATAATGTTCATCAGTGTGAACTCCATCAGCTCATTTGTAGATTACACCAACAGCTTTTACCACTGAAATAATCAATATTCATCATTACTACCCACCCCCAAAGAAGGAGACATTGCCACACCACTCTTCTCCCAAAGAAGAAGCTGCTGTTGTGACATCCAAGGACCAGGGTCACTACCTCCACAACCCTGCACATGGCTCAGACCTCCATGACTGCTCTGTGAACACCCATGCCTAGTACACCCACCAGAGCCACTGCTGCAGTGAGAATGCTCATGGACCCTGGTGTGTAGCTCTGTGTGCACCCACATTTTGGATCCCAGCTCCATGACTGCACCAAGGGTATTCACACTCCAGATATCAGCTCCATAGCCACTCCACAGGTGCCTGAGCATCAGACACTGATACTACTGCCACTGCAAGTACACTTGCAAGCTCCACCCAGCTCCAAGTGGAAGCTTCTCAGTCATGACAGCTTCCATGGAAGAAAAAGGCATCAGGAGGACTCCAGCAATCTTTGCCACTGAAGACCTAATAGTTTTTGCCACTGCTGCAGACACTTGCAGTCTTAACTGTCCAGGACCCCTGCAATCTTCACTGATGCTGAACTCACATCAGATGCACAGAGCTATAGCTGCACAAACACTACACTGCTGCACTATCCCTGGAGCCAGAACTGCCACACCCCACCCAGCTGTTGTTTCACACCCACCTGTAGATAAAGATCTTTTCCCACTGAAACCAGTCTGTAAAGTTTGGAAGAGGTGACTTCTGCATCAAATGTACAGACATTAAAGCAAAGCTACAGATACAAGAAAATCAAGGAAGCATGACACCATCAAAGGAATACAGTAATTTTCCAGTACAACCACAAAAAAATGGAGATATATGAATTGCTGGAGGAAGCTCAGAGAGCTACTAGAGAACATAGATAAACAACTCAACAATGTTAGGAAAACAATACAGAAACAAAATGAGAATTTCAACAGCTAGATAAAAATTATAAAAAAGAACCAAAAAGAAATTCTGGAGCTAAAGAATACAATGAATGTAAAGAAAACTGCAATAGAGATTGTCAACATCAGAGTATTGATCAACCTGTAGAAAAATTCTGCAAATTCAAACATAGGTCATTTGAAATTATCCAGTTAGAGGAACAAATAGAAAAAAGAGAATGAAAAAGAGTTGGATACCATCAAGTGAGAAATACATGCATTATGAGAGTTCTAGAAGGAGAAAGAGAGCTTCAGGAAAATTATTAAAAGAAATAATGACTGAAAACTTCCCAAAACTGGGCAGAGATACAGGCAATCAGTTATATGAAACTCATAAACCTCCAAACAGATTCAACCCAAAGAGAACTTCGCCAAGACACATTATAATAAAATTGTCAAAAATCAAAGACAGAGAAAGAAATTTGAAAGCAGCAAGAGAAAAGAAGCTCATCACATACAAGAGAACCCCCATGAGGATATCCGCAGATTTCTCAGCACTATAAGAAAAGAAAATTACAGGCTAACATCTTTCACGAAGATAGATGCAAAAATCCTCAACATAACGTTAGCAAACTGATTTCAGCAGCACACTAAAATGGTCCTACATCACAATCAAGTTGCACTTATTCCTGGGATGCAAGGCTGGTTTAACATATGCAAATCAATAAGCGTGATACACCATTTTAACAAAATGAAGAATAAAAATCATATGATCATCACAATAGACACAAAAAATTGATAAATTCAACTTTCTTATCATAAATATTCTCAACAAATTAAGTATAGAAGGAATGTACCTCCATATTAAAAATCCATTTGTGACAAGCCTACAGCTAACATCATACTCAACGGTGAAAAGTGTAAAGCTTTTCTTCTAAGATTAGGAAGAAGAGAGGGTGTTTAGTCTCACCACTTCTATTTAACTTAGTACTGGAAGCCCTAGCCAGAGCAGTTAGGCAAAGAAAAGGCATAAAGTCCATCTTAAATGGAGAATTAAATTGTCTGTTTGAAGATAATTTGATCTTATAACAGAAAACCCTAAAGACTCTACCAAAATACTGTTAATACTAATAAACACATTCAGTAAAATGTCGGGATACAAAATCAACATACAAAAATAGTTGCATTTCTATACACTAACAACAATTACTAAAAATAATTTATTTACTTAGTAATAAACTTAACCAAGGATGTGAAACATCTGTACACTAAAAACTATATAACATTGATTAAAGAAATTAAAGAGTGCACAAGTAAATGGAAGACATCTCGTGGACTGGAAAAATAAATATTGCTAGAAGGTCCACACTACCCAAAATGATCTACAGATTCAATGTAATCCGCATTTAAATTCCAATGACATTTTTCACAAAAATAGAAAAAAAACCTTGAAACTCTAATACCATAAATCTCCTGGAAGAAAACTCCTTGTCACTGTCCTGACAAAAATTTTTTGGATTTGGCATCAAAAACACAGTTAACAGAAGCAAAAATAAACAAGTGGGACTACACCAAATTAAACACCTTCTGCAAAGCAAAAGAAACAATCAAAATACTAAAAAGGCAACCTCTAAAATGGGAGAAAATATTTGCAAATTATATCTCTTATAAGGGGTTGATATCCAAAATATATAAGGAATACATATAATATAATTGCAAAAATCAAATACCTAATTAATGAATGAGTAAAGACCTGAATAGACATTTTTCCAAAGAAGACATACCAATGGCCAAAAGGTTCTTGAAGAGATGATCAACACCATTGATTTTCAGAGAAATGCAAATCAAAACCACATGAGATATCACCTCACACCTCTCAAAATGGCTGATATCAAAAAGTCAAAAGATCATAAGTGTAGGCAAGGATGTGGAGAAAAGGGAACCCTTGTGCACTGTTGGTGGAAATGTAAATTGGTACAGTCATTATGAAAAACAATTTGGAAGTTCCTCAAAAACTTACAAATAGAACTACCATATGATTCAGCAAACCCCTTCTGGGTATATGTCCAAAAGAAATAACATTATTATCTGGAAGAGATATTTGGACTCCCATATTCATCACAGCATTATTCATGATATCTAAGTGTCCACCGACAGATAAATCAATTAAGAAAATGTGGTGTTTATATAATGAAGTAAGCCAGACATAGAAAGTATAATCTCACTTATATGTAGAATCAAAAAATAAAGAAGTTGAGCTCATTAACAGAAGGTAGAATGGTAGTTACCAGGGTCTCCACCATGGGGTAGAGGGCTGACGTTGGTCGTTAGGTACAAATTTCAGTTATATGATTAATAAATTCTGGAGACCTAATGTATAGCATGATGACTATAGTTAATAATAATGTTTTATATATTTGAAATTTGCTAACAGCAGGTCTCAAGTGTTCTCACCACAAAAAGAATGGGGGAGTAACTATTTGGGGTAATGAATGTGTTATTAAGTTGATTTTAGTAATCATTTCACAATATATACTATATCAACACATATATTGTACAACCTAAATATATACAATTCTTGTTTATAAAAAAGAAAATCAATGAAATGAGTGGGTGAGAACCCGCAAAAAGTAGAGAATGACAGAAAATATCAATGAGTAAAACTGTGAATTTGTTTTACGTCCTACTTGTGACAAAATTCAACATTCCCTAGTATAATAAAGACAAAATTTTAAATTAATAAAAAGAATTTTCTAGGTGACAATATATTATATACACTAGTGTTGTATGTGACAAATATTTATATCCTGTTGATAGTTTTATATATACAGATCTTCCTCAACTTACAATGGGATTACATCTGATAAACCCATCATAAGTTGAAAATATCATAATCAAAATGCATTTAATACACCTAACCCACTGGACATCATAGCTTAGCCTAGCCCACCTTAAAGGTGCTCAGGACACTTACGTTAGCCTACACTTGGTTAACATCACCTAACACAAAGCCTATTGTATAATAAAATGTTGAATATCTCAGGTAATTTATTGAATGCTGTATTGAAAGTGAAAAACAGAATGGTTGTATGAGTACAGAACGACTGTAAGTGTATTGGTTGTTTACCCTCATGATCACCTGGCTGACTTGGAGAGCTAAGGCTTGCTTCAGCTGCCAGCCATCACAAGAGAGTATATATAGTACTGCACATCACTACCCCAGGAAAATATCAAAATTCAGAATGGGAAGTATGGTTTCCACTGGAGGCCTATTGCCTTCACACAGTTGTAAAGAGAAAATCTTAAGTTAAACCATTATCAGTTGGGACCATCTCTAATTACATAATCATACAATATAACAGTTTTTAGAAAGTAATTATTCATGTTTATAACTTTTCACCTACTAATTCCATTTATTGGATTATATATGTATACATGCTTATTGTCAATTTTTTAACTTAAATTTTTAAATTAACATTTTTCAAAATTATAAGTTATTTCTACTAATTATAATAAACTATAATTGTGATAAAACTATCTAATGTGAGTTATTATGATATAATGTTGAGTGGAATACTTATAAGTCATCTGTAACAACATAACAATGTAAATTGTCAAGAAATCTGAAAATTTCATAAAAATATATCAATATGTACCAAGATTAAAAAGCCAGAGGGGAATGAACATGAAAATAAAAGGGTGTGTACAGTTTTAATTTTTAATGCTTTCCATATGATTATAGTATTGTTCTTTAATGATGATAGTATTGTTCTTTATGAATAGATGGCTAAACAAATGGTACTGTATCAGTCAAAGTTCTCCAGAGAAAGAGAAAAATTTGGATATGCGTGGATGTGGAAAAAAGATTTATTAAGGAAATGGCTTACATGACTATGGAGACTGGAAAATCCAAAACCTCAAGCAGGTTGGAGACCCAGGAGAGCTGATGTTCCAGCTTGAGTCTGAAGACCGTACACAAAGAACTGATGTTGCAGATGAAGGAAGTTCAAAGGCAGTCAGCTGAAGAATTCTCTTTCTTAGGGGAGGTCTTAGTTTTGTTCTATTGAGGCCTTCAACCAATTGGATGAGGCCTACCCACTTTGTAAGTACAGTCTGCTTTACTAAAAGTCCACTAATTTAAATGTCAATCTTATCCAAAACACCCTTATAGAAATTCCCAGAATAATTTTTGACCAAATATATAGGCATCTTGTGGTCCAGTCAAGTTGACACAGAAAATTAACCATCACATGTACTATTTTACCTGGCAAGGAAAATACATCCATTCATCACCTGGATAATAGGGGATCAGAAATAAGGCTTATCTAGAGGGGTCACCCTGTGGAAGATCAGGGATGGGAAGAAAAACAAATCTGTGGGAATATGTCAATATCAGGTCACAGGAGGGCAGTTATAGGTGTAAGAATTAAGGGATAATTTGAATGTAGTTTGAAAAATGGAATTTGGGTAGAAACAGTTTTCAAAAACTTAAGCTGTGTCCAAATGCAAGATATGTTTTTGTGGAGAAGGAGGATAGATGGTCAGAGGCACACATCAGGGATCTCCCAGCAGAGCTAATTTGAAGGCTAAAAATTCAGGAAAAAATCAGTCACTGGGGAACCAGAGAGGATGGTGGCTCTGAGGAAAGAGAGGGCAGATACAAGAGCAAAATGTCACCAGTGATGTTATGAGTTACTAACCTAAATCTCCTTATCTTGCTTTTCCAGGAAACAATTGGCTAAAGGGGTAAGACAGGACTCCACCAACATATGAATATTATGTGACCAATGTTGAAAAACGAGAGGATGCTGCATTGAGAGCCTATCAGGTCATTAGTGAGAATTCTCATCACACATTAATGCACAATAGTTTCTACATTATTGCTTTGAAGAATGAAGAAAATAACTGAATCATAAATCCATGAAATGATGACCCATTTCATTATTGGTCTTTGAACTGTGATTAAATTCATGGATTAAACTGATTTTGATCTGAGATAGTCTTCTTCCTTTTACCCATCTTCTAATAATGAATTAATTTTTTCTCTTAGAAGTTTTGATTCCCCATAGTTGCTCAGTTAGAGATTGTCACAAGAGTCATTTTCTTCCTTCTGTTTTTCTCGCTCTCGTAGAAAACATTGACACTGTGCTATTTTCCCAAAGATGTTATTTTAATGGACATTACACTGGTGAATTTGGCAACAACAAGGCAAACAGCAGAGTTGGGAGAGATGTAGCTGTTTCTATTGCATCTTTTGGCAGAGTTCCAGACTTTAGATTTACTATCCTCAGATGCCGCATCTGACTTGTTTTTATTATTTTTACAACCCAGGAAGATGCTTTGGTGTCCATAGGCCAAACTTCAACTTGCCATAAGCCCTATCCCAAAGGCCTCTGCACTTGGGTTTGTCCTGATCCTTGAAGCTACTGAAAACTCTTTAATAAAATCACAATAAAAAAGGCCTTAAAATACAGTGGTACACTGAAAATGCATCCTTTTCCTTGCTCCTGATCCAATCTGTGCTTTAGGGATGCTCCCAGTGCTAAATCCGGTGCCTTTGGAGTGGGTCCCCAAAGATTTCTGAGCTTTCTATTCTATCTCTTTGAATAAATGAGACAGTTAGAATTGGCAGGACTTAGTCTTCAACCTCGAAGCCTCAGGGAATGAGAGTACCAGTCTCTTCCTGGTGTTAGCTTTTGAAGTCCTTTGTTTGTTTTGTTTTGTTTAAATATTGATGCCTTGGAATCAGAGGACATGAGTTTGATTCCTTATACTACAATTTACCCTAGAATTCAAAAAAATCATTTAGAGTCCTTAAATATATGTTTCCTCAGCCACAAGGAGAAAATATTTCTTGCCTGGCTGCTGAGATGACTTAATAGCACAATAAAGGTTGAAATATGTTGAAAAATGCAAAGAAGAACATAAATGTTAAGTACTATCAACATCAATTCCATTGTGATTTATGTGTAACAGAAAAATAAGCTTAGATTTTCTGAGGAAAGATTATTCATTAAATAATTGATTTTTGATTAATTGATTTAACAATCACCTGGTTTCCCTTTACACGTTTAATGTCATACTAAAAAACAAATCTAAAGGAAATATAGTCATTGAGGACGTCTGGTTCAAATGGCTTATTTCAAAGGATTTTATAGGGAACACTGTATATATTTGAAAAGAATAAACCATAGTTACTCACAGGTGATTGTATTCTTAATACAGAAATGTTATTCAATAGCTGGATTTGTGTATATAGCATGTCCTCAGACAGAAATGAGAAAAAAAAAGAAACTTCAGTGTGATTTATTTGTATGTTATCATCATACATATTGACACAGAAAATACTGCAAGTCAAAGAACACTTATTGATGAGCAATTTCTCGTTCAGAGGGAGAACCAGAAATATGTCCCCAAAATTTTGTTATTTAATATTCATTCATTCATCCATTTAGCATCTAATTCATGCTAATTCCAAGAAGGAATTGAAGTGACTGTCCACTTTCAAAAATCTCTAACGTTGTTGGGATATATGCATAGCATTTTTATATAGTTTCTCATTTATTGAAATTCAGTCACTGTTCATTGAATTTTCAAGATATACATTGATATAATAGAGGTTCAGAGATTCTTTCCCTCAGACACTACATATTTGGTTAAGGAAAGTCAGGCCCCTTGAATGCAGAATGTACCTTCCTTCTATCACCTACCATCAGACACTGGACACTTCAGAGACAAGGACCACAGTGTTGACTACAAATCCTTTCAGTGTTTGTCTTGGTTTTACTGGCACTAATTTTAGGATAAAAACCAAGAGGCTCAATCTCAGAGCGATGATTTTAAAGGAAAATCTTTGCTACACGGCATACAAGTAATGAATGAAAATCCAAGTAATTAACATTCTGGAGGTAGAAAATTGAAAGCATGAGCCACAGAAAGTCATCTCTGGAAATACCAAAGACCAAGGCCACTCATATTCCATAAGCCTCTAATCCAACATGGTCTCTACTATAGCTGCGTGAAGGCAGGAGATGATATGTCTGTTCAATTTCATCCCTCTAAAAGTCTAACATAGTTCTTTACACATAGGAGAAGCCAGATCGATGTATTTCTAAAATCAAATTAAATACAAATACAACCAAATCTCAGTGACCCAGCCCTATTCTGAACTTGAATTTACCTGTCTGAATCAAGCAGAAAAGGAAAAGTGCTTCAAAATCATGTTAAAATATACTACATATACAAATATCTATTATAACATGAACAGGTTTAAATTTTACAATTTATCAGAAAAATGAAAGAAAATTGCAGCAAGAAAACAAAGAAGCCTCTTTATTCAGAAAAATAAACCAAGAAAGGGGCATTGAATTCTAAAAAAAATTACCATGGGGTCAGATAAAATACAAATGGTCTTTTATTTCTACTTATTTCTACTTTTAAACCTAAGTACTCTGAATCATAGTCATTTTAATTCATAGGTCTTAAAAATATTAAAACTTTTAGTGCAGAATGAGCCACTTTTCCTATAATGTGTCTCAGAAAGTGCTAAGCATGTGATATATTTCAATAATTATCTTTTTGGCCTCTTTCACTCTACTCACTGTGCTAGGTATTGAGGAAAACATAAGAATAAAAATGTATTATAAAAACGTATAGAATGGTTCATTTTAAATGTAAACTCAAAAGCAATTTCAATACATTGTACAAAGAAGAATTGATTAGAACCTGTTTATGTGGACTTTGGAGAAGCAATCAAGAGGAGATGACATTTGAGTTGAATTCTGTATGATGAATATGTCGGTGCCTAGTAGTAATGGAGGAGAAGAGAATCCCCAAAAGAGGAAACATTATATGATAAGGAAAAAAGATTGAAAATGCAGGGCCTCCCTGGTGGCGCAGTGGTTAAGAGTCCGCCTGCCGATGCAGGGGATACGGGTTCGTGCCCCGGTCTGGGAGGATCCCATATGCCGCGGAGCGGCTGGGCCCGTGAGCCATGGCCGCTGGGCCTGCGCATCCGGAGCCTGTGCTCCGCAACGGGAGAGGCCACAACAGTGAGAGGCCCGCATACCGCAAAAAGAAAAAAAAAAAAAAAAAAAAAGATTGAAAATGCAGGTTCATTTAGAGAGCTCAGTTCTCCTGGGTATTAATATACTCCATATATTTTGTGTGATAGGTAGAAGAATTCAAAAGAATGAAATCTTTGTATAGCATGTGAAGGAGCTTGGATGTTATTCTCAGTGTAATAAGGGATTCATAGTAAGGATTTCAACAGGGAAAATGATATGATTATATTTGCATTTCAGAAAGAAAACTAGCAGAGACAGTTTAGTTGTTTGCCAAACATGATGAAGCTGTCCGATTCTGCCAGTCTGTGTCCCTATAAATGAATGGAGTTTTCTCCACTGCATACTATGGACTTATTGTGAGCACATGTGAAACTTTTATTGCATTAAGCCACTGAAATTTAGGAATTCATCTGTTACAGTAGTTAATACTACCTTCATTAAGTAATAAACATTGGTACCTTAAAGTTGAGCGATACTGAAATAAGAATCTGAACACATGACATTGGTTTTGTTAGTCAGTAGTTATTAGAAGGAAAAGAAAATCTTGTATGAGAATTGTTTAATTTGGAAACAAAGTAGTAAAGGAATGATGGAGATCAGATTCTTGCAGTTTTTCAGGATTTGGAAAAAACAATGCTTCTAGATCCCAAACAGTAAAAGATGATGTATCTTAGTCCTTTCAGGGTACTATAACAGAATACCACAAACTGGGTGTCTTATAAAGAACAGAAATATCTCTCACAGTTCTGGAGGCTGGGAAGTCCAAGACCAAGGTGCGAGTAGATTGAATGTCTGGTGAAGCCCTGCTTCCTGGTTTACAGATGGTTGTCTTCTCACTGTGGCCTTACATGGCAGGAGTGAGGGAGCTCTCTGGGGTCTCTTTTATAGGGGCAATAATCCCATCCATAGGGGCTCCATCCTCATGATCTAATCACCGCCTGCAGGCCTTGCCTCTTAATACTATTACATTGAGATTAGGATTTCAACACATGAATTTTGAGGAAACACAAAGATTTCATCCACCTCCCAAATTTATGTTATTCTCACATGCAAAACACATTAAATACATCCCAATAGCCCCCAAAATCTTAACTTATTCCATCATCAATTTTAAAGCCTAAAATCCAAAGTCTCATCTAAATATCCAAATCAGATATGGGTGAGACTCAAGGTAGGGTTCATCCTGAAGCAATTTGCTCTCCAGATGTGAACCTATGAAATAAAACATTATGTGCTTTGAAAATACAATTGTTGGACAGGCATAGGATAGGAATTCTTATTCCAAAAGAGAGATATAGGAAAGAAATAAGGGGTAACAGGTCCCAAGTAAGTCCAACTACAAGGCAAATGCCATATGAGCTCTTAGGGCTCCAGAATAATCCTCTTTGGCTTGATGCTCCATCTTTCCATCCAGGTCAAGGTCCTGCCTTCTGGACACACTAGAGAAGATGCTCTCACCGTCTGGACCCACTGGGTTAAGTGTCCTACTCCTTCAGCTTTCTGGGCAGGGATTGGGCATCAAGACTCTCAGCGGCCTCACCCTTATGGCTTAGGGCAGAAGTCACCTAGCCTGTTGAAAATAAGGCAATCAATCGTCCTCCCTTTTTAAACTGAAAGTGGTAGCCCCAATGATCTCTGAATCACCTTCTGGGTCATTATTCCCTTGTCTGGAAGAATGGAACCTGGTTTCTGTTGAGATGGCTGTTTCGGACCATGATTCACACCCACACAAATCTCCTTAACAAATGGTTGCCTGGCCACACCCTTAGCTCTTCAGGCTGTTATAATAGAATACCATAGACTGGGTGACTTATAAACAACAGAAATTTATTTCTTATACTTCTGGAGGCTGGGTAGTTCAAGACCAAGTTACCAGCAGATTTGGTGTATTGTGAGAGTCCACTTCCAGGTTCATAGATAGCTATCGTCTTGTTGTGTCCTCAAATGGCAGAAGGAGAGAGAGAGCTCTCTGTGACCTCTTTTATAAATGGACTAATCCCATCATGTGAGATTTTTAACTACTAATTTAATTTATTTACTTGTTACAGATGTATTCAGATTTTCTATTTCTTCTTCAGTCAGTTTTGGTAATTTGATTCTTTCTAGTAATTTTAAACTTGTTTATATTATTTCCTTATAATTATTTTCATTCTGTAGAGTTTCTTCTTTCATTCTTGATTTTCAAATTTTGTGTCTTCAGTGTAGATATTTCTGGTGCATTTTTCATTTAAATATTTGCGCTTTTAACACCAGAATTCCCACTGGCTTCTTTTCTATAATTTCTATCGCTTTATTGGTATTCACTCTTTGATAAGTGATTATCATACTTCCCTTTAATTCTTTAAACATGATTTCCTTTAGTTCCCTGAACATATTATAACAGCTTCTTTAATATCTTTGTGAAGTCCAACATCTGGACTTGTATAAATAATAGTTTATATTGATTTTTTTTGTATGTATGTGTCACATATTCCTGTTTCTTCACATGTTTTACAATATGTTGTTGAAAACTCAACATTTTAAGTAATATGTTATAGCAACTCTGGATTCTGGTGCTCATCCTACTGAATCTGCAGGTTCTTGCTGTTTATTAGTTAATATTTGTATCCACTTACCTGGACTAATTCTGCAGAGTTCGCCTGTTCTGCAGTATGTAACCAGTGATCTCTCTTTTTAATTTATCTATTTATTTGTTTATTTTTCTTATGAAGCTTGAGATTCTAGTGGTCACATGTGGGCTAGTATAACTTAATAGTCAAGAAATGTCTGGCCAGAGATAGTGCTTTAAACACCTTGATTCAGTAAAGTTTACACTCTTTGTGACACATGTGTGTAAAGATTGAGCTGAAATTCATATTTCATGAAGTTTACAAATCTGTCCCAGTTTTTACCTTTTGTTGGGTCTTGTCATGTCTTCTATGTACCTGCACATGGCCTCATGTTCATCCAGGAACATGGAGATAACTAGATCTCTCTCCAGTTTCTCCTAAGTTTTTGTGCATCCTTGTGAATATATATGCACAGCCCTTGAGACCACCTAGGATATGTGGTAGCTTATCAAGCCCACTATGGCTGTCTCATTCTCCAGATCTCCTTGATAAATTCCTAGCATGTCTGCTCATCTGTTGCTTAACCCCACCAGTATCCCAGCTTCAGGTAGCTGTAAGGTTGGCTGCCATCAAGATCAATAAAGTTTTCAGTAATGATCTTGGTCATGGAGATTTTGTGTGCTCTGCTACTAATCAAGTTGGTGCTGTCTAGCAATAAAATTGATAGTTTTTATGGCTTTCTTAGCTCCCAGAACACTATTTCTGATAGTTTAGGGGCAGGGTTAGTGGATTTGGGGGGAGAGGAGTGAGATCCGTCTTACACCAAAACCCCATCGATCGCCACTGTTCTTACAGAAGTTTTGGTAATTTTTCTTAACTTAAATACATGTTTCATAATTTGTTGTATTTTTTTTAATTTCAGACAACCAAAATGGTTGTTTTTGAGAAATTTTTTTCTGTTTATTGTTTTTGTGGGGAGATATTTTGCAGATCTCCTCATTCTACCATTCTACAAGTGTTATTTCTCATTGATATGGTATATCACATCATGTCACCTTGCACCAAGGGACTTATTTTACAGTGAAGTTAATATGGCAGTACACTCACAACCATGGGATCCTCTACCCACCACCTTATCCTGAAGATACTTGCCTGAAAGAACAGTAGACTAAACTCCTAAAAAATGAAGAAATAATTCCCTGCAAAGAAAGGGTGCTAATCTTTAGAATGAGTTATAGTCCTTAAAATATAAGCATTATGTGTCATTGTAGCCCCAAGAGATAGAACATGTGTGTCTGGAACACAAGTTGTGAAAGCAAAATTGGGCCCATGATAGGGCTGTGGTAAAAAATATTACAGACTGGGTGACTTAAAAAATAGACATTTATTTTTCACAGTTCTGGATGGTAGAAGTCTAAGATCAAGTTATGAGCAGGTTTGGTTTCTTCTAAGGACACTGTCCTTGACTTGCAGGTGGCCACATTCTTGCTATGTCCTCACATAGTTTTTTTCATAGGGCACACACATCATTGTTATCTCTTTTTGTGTCCAAATCTCCTCTTTTTTATAAAAATGCTAGTCAGGTTAGATTAGGGACCCCCCCTAACAGCCTCAAAATTGCCTTATTAAAGTTCTTATGCCCAAAACAGCCACATTCTGAAGTACTGGGGCTTAGGACTTCTGGGGGACCACATTTCAGCCCATAACACCCCATCTACCTATCCCTCTAGGTATCAACTTGATAATTCATGAGCCTTTTCTCTAAAACTCTAGGATCTGTGAGTCCAGACATTTTCATTCTCAGAGGAATGATCCTTCTAACAAGGGATATAGTAACACTAAATCTAAGACTAATATAGGGTAACTTTGGGATTCTTATGTTAGCCTACAGTCTGACAGAGATAATAGACCCTGACTATTTAGGTAGGATTGCTGTTTTATAATTAGGGGAGGAAGAAATGTATTTGATATTCAGTTGCCATTGAGGCAAATGGTAGTATTCACACGGCCAATTTTAACTGTAAGTGAGCAATTACAGCATCTACATCTGATAAGTGCATGGTAACCTGAGGCCCAGGTACCGAAAATCTGCAAGATTGGGGTCTGAGTCATCCTATTTTGCCAGTCTCTAGTCCAGCAAAAGTTTTATCCAAGAGTGAGGGGAATCTGGAAGGAGGAGTAAAAGAGGGAAGCAATAGTGCTAGTTACAGTCCTGGTACTAACTGAAGGATCCATGTCAAGTGGACTGTAGTTTTCCCAGTAACTCTACTATTGTAAGTTGTCTCAGGAATTTTGACCAGAGAATTCTAGGTAAGCTATGCCTGGATGATTCCCCATCCAGATTCCCTTTCTTAGTTTTGTGTTCATCGTTCATTTCCAGCTGCTGTATTAACTGCTACAAAATAGTAGACACCACTCCTATGGAAAATTGTTTTTGTCTGATTGGAGCTACCTTACACCAGAAGTTATACACACCTGCCCAAACCTGAAGGAAGCTCACAGTGAGTGACTTCTTAATATGGGAGCTTAAATGCTGAACCTTTTGCTTCAAATGTAGATAATGTAGCAGAGCAGTTTGTTCTCCTAGCCTCCCTCCTTCCACCAAGTAGTTCAGGCAAAGACTAGGCTTGACCCGAACCCACATTTTTACGTGGCACCTTCCCCTTCCTTATTTTAGTCCACTTCCTCCCTTAAAGTTTTCTTGAAAAGTTCTCCCTCAATAAATAATATGCACTCAGACCCCTGCCTCAGGCTTTGCCTCTCAGGAACTTGATCTAAGACATTACATCTGGGATGGAGGCAACATATCTGGGGAAATAAAGGATTTGTGTTTTTAATGATAAGAGCAACATCAAGTTGCATATGGGCTCAGGTGAAGGAAACAGGCACACATTGAACCCCAGTCAGGAGATGAGACACTTTCCACCTTGATTTGAGATAAGATATTTACCTGCAATTTGAGGAAAAATAAAGTTGGAAGAGTTATTCTTTATCTTCATGATAAAAGATTATGTTAATAGTATAATGTACTGTTTTTATATAGAAAAATGATTTGTAAGTTGAGTGGCATTATGCAATCTAACCAATGATTAGACATTAGAGATACTGTCACTTTTGAGATACATACATAAGTGTGTAGATTTCCTATGCTTAAATGTCACAGGTAGGCAATCTCTCTAATTTGCTTTTTAATCTATAATTTTGAGGAAATTTTCTAAGACTTTTCATTATCTATTTTTCCATTAAACCCTGTTTAAACAACATTGTAACCTGTCTATAAATACTTTCTACTTACTATATCAAATTTAGTGCTTATCAGAAAATATTAAAGCCACTGTTTGGCTGAAAATACAACTGCTATTAAGGCAAAATTCCTAATACCTCTTGCTAGTTCTTATGACTGCATATCTTATCACATCGTCTACATGGGCATTGATGGAAACTGTCTAATACATATATCAAAGCAGCTAAGAGTGAGTCATAGATCTTTATTAGGCAATGTAAAAAGACCAGAGTGGTAGAATGCAGAGCAAAAAAATACGGAGTTGCTAAAGTCCATGAACAATCAGGAAATTAGTAGATGTGCAAATGTTGACACTTCAGTTCTTAATTATCCTAATTAGAGACCATCAGAACAGCAAAATAATGTTTATTGAGCCTGGCAAAGTGAAACATTTTCATTGTGTTTATTGCTTGTTTTGGCAGCCATGTTACTTTGTTGACTCACATGCTGTGTAGTTAACAAAATCTCATAAGCTATTTTATATGAACTGTGGTTAAGTCAGGCCTCTCTCTTCCTACCCTTTTAATATTGCTATTTTGAGCCCAAACATAAGAATTTACATTTTCTATCTACCTTTATCTTATTAATTTTGGCTAGCTGCACATAGTCAAGTCCATCTCTTAGTCGATATAATTATAAATAGTATTTCTTCATTAAATAACAGCACAGGACACATTTATTGTATTCAACATTTTCACAGCCTAGAGGGAGAAGGTAACATTTAGATAGATTATCATAAAATAATGTGCTATATAAGTTATAATGAAGTCTGGACAGAATTTTGTGGAAGGTGATATTTGAATTGAGTCTTGTAGGATGAGAAAAATATATGTAGAACAAAAAGAAAAAGAAGGAAAAGTCATTTCAAGTTGACCTATTGAGGGAACAATCTATGCAAAGTATTCTAGGGCAAAAAAAACACTTAGCATTCTGAAAGTTATAGATTTTTTTGGCTATATTCTCTTTTTTTAATAACCAATTCAGCTAAATTATTTGACTCAACATCCCATACTGAATTATGGCTTTTTCACTTTCTTCTACAATCAATATTATGATTGGAAAACAACACTAAAAAATAACTCATCGTTACAAAATTAGAGAGGTATATTAAGAAGTGAAAGTTACTCTTTCTTCCCTTGAAATACTTGATTAGGTAAACTTTATAGGAAAGGTAAATGGGTAATGCATTATTTTGGAGGAAGGGTATACTTTATAATGGGAAAGATTCTCAAACTACAGTGGCCAAAAAACTAAAAGTTTTATCATTTTATTACTCTCTCCTTAGATTTCAGAAATATACCTAGATATGCATCCATATGTGTTTCTCTTCCTTGATGCTGCCTGGAACTAGACCTGCCCATTTAAGCTAACAAGCAAGAACCCCTCCTTTGGGGTCAGGTGTTTTCTTTACTGCATTGATGCGAACTTTCTAGGTTTGTAAGGCATCTCTGCTCCGGAAAGTTGATCAGTGACCCAGTTTCTTTTTTTTTTTTTTTTTTTTTTTGCGTTATGTGGGCCTCTCACTGCTGTGGCCTCTCCCGTTGCGGAGCACAGGCTCCGGACACACAGGCTCAACGTCCATGGCTCATGGGCCCAGCGCTCCGCGGCATGTGGGATCCTCCCAGACAGGGGCACGAACCCGTGTCCCCTGCATTGGCAGGCGGACTCTCAACCACTGCGCCACCAGGGAAGCCCCCCCAGTTTCTTTTTAAATACGCCTGGGCACTGAGTTTTCGAGGTGGTAGGAACTGAGAAAGGAAGAGGGTGTGGTGAACAAAGCACATCCAAGCATCTTAAGCCATGGACCTAGTACATTTCACATCTGTTCCTATCTCACTGTCAAGAATCTAGTCACAGGCTTCAGCTAACCAGAGTGGTAGGGAAGTGTGCAGTGACGGAGCAGTCCTGGGCCCAGATGTAAATGCAGTGCCATGGAAGAAGTCAGCAGTCTCCACCACAAGTGGGGGGTTCCTTCAGATGCTTTGTGTTTCCCTCACAAAAACATGCACAGTCTTCTAGATATACAACCATTTCTATTATAAGTCCATAAACATTGGTCCATGTACTTTAAATTTCACTTTAAAAGCAATGGCTGTCTGGTTCTCATTCTTCGTAGGTAACCTATTTTGTCTGACAACAAGCTTCTAGAATTTTCTCTTTATTGTTAGTTTATACATTCATTTATAGTACAGTATTTATATATCTATTGATTATTTTTTCTATAGTCTTTTCATTTCCATTGAACTTTTATTATTCAATTGTAAGACTCTCTGGATTTTTCTTTCATACGTATTTTTTATTCTCACTGATAATGCCCAATTCTTTGGATTTTTGTTTTGAACTGTCAAGTACTCCCACAGGTTTTAGACATATAGCAGCAATGAACAAAAAAGTCCCATCTCACCAAAAAAGTTCTTTCTTACAGTTTATATTACATTAGATACTGTAGATTAGAAATAAGAAAAATATATTTCATGTCAGATAGTATTAAGTGCTATGAAGAAATATAAATTAGGGGAGGGAAAGAAGTATGGAGAGAGAGGTAGTTACTACTATAGGGCAGTCAATATAAAGGCCTGATTGTAAAGGTGATATTGGATCAAAGGCCTGAATTAGGTGAGGGAGCAACCCGTGTGGATTTTTTGGAGAAGCCAGTAAAGGAAACACCAAAGACCTAAGGCCAGAAGCATGGCTACCTGCTTTGAGGATCAGAATGAGCAAGAGGGAAGGGTAGAAGGGTGGTGGTTAGATAAGTAACAGGTGGCCATGTGGTAGGGAGTCTTGTGGGACTTAATAAGAAGTGAGTTTACTGGGTGTGGTAAAGAGCCACTGACATTTTTTGAGCAGAGCAGTGATGTGATCTGCCTGATGTTTTAAATGGATCACTCTGAGGTGATATTGAGAATAGACTGTGGGGAGACATAGGGGAAAGCAAAGAGGCATGTTATTAGGTATGGTAACATCAGATTAAAGAATGTGTTGTCTATTTCACGGTATTAGCAGTGGAGATGGTAGGGAGTGGTTAAACTCTGTATATATTTGGAATGCAGTTCCAAGTGGATTTGTGAATAATTGTGTATAAAATGTGAAAGACAGAGAGAAGTATTCAGGGGCCAACTGGCAGTTGTGGAAGAATATAGCCATTTTCCCCCAAGATGGAATCTATTTTATTTTGTTTTTCCTCTTGATTTGTTTACATTTCATAAGTCACACTTTGGACCACCTGGACAACAGATGAGTCAATAAGTGGTGAGGTGTAGGGAGAAGATTTTGTTTTATTTTTTTCTCCAGCCTGCCAAATAAGCTAGAACTCTGGTACTTTTCCATTTTGGAGTGGTTGTATGTTAGAATTCTGGGTCAGTGTTTTTCAACTTGTGGTTCCCAGATGATCAGCCTCAACATAACCTGGGAATTTGTCAGAAATTCAAATTCAAAGGACCCTTCTCAGACCTAATGAATCAGTCTGGGGATGAAGCCCAAGACTCTTTATATTAACAAGTCATTTTGTATATGCTCAAGTTTGAGGAAAATTTCTCTAGCTCTCTGCTACTCAAAGTGTGGTTCATAGAATAGCAGCAGCATTACTTGAGAGCTTGTTAGAGATGCAAAAGCATGGTCCACTCCAGACATATTGAATTAGAATACACTTTTCAACAATATCTTTTGGTGATTTGTAGGTACCTTAATATTGAAATGCACTGCCTAGGTTTTCAAGCTTCCCCAGGTGTAAGCAAGTAACACTCAACAACTACAGAAAAAGACAATACTTCAGTGAATAATGCAGCCTCTGTCAGCAGAAGCAGAGCTCTTCACTAAAAAGGCTTGCACCATGGTCCTTTCTATTTTTTCTTATCTAAGACATCAACTGTGGAAGAGGAAAGCCACTCCTGCCTTATCCCCTTAGAAGGCAGAAGTTTCCATGTCCTATAGCTGAGTCACTCAGACAAGGAATTACATATTAGCCACAGAGAGAGAGAAAGGTCAAGAACTTTCCCTTTTAGTTCTTATTGTTGAAATTTTCAACAAATCCTATCATGTACTTGGGAAAATTTACCTGATTCTACAATTCATCCTGAAAAACAAAAGACTTAGACTAGCCAATATAATACTGAAAAACAAAAATGTTGGAGGACTTACACAAGCTGATTTCAAGACTTACTTTAAAGGTATCACAATCAAGAGAGCATGGCATCGGCGAAAGAATAGACACAAAGATCAATGGAACAGAATAGAGGGTCCAGAAAAACACCCACAACATCCACACAAATATAGTCAACTAAATTTTGACAAAGGAGACAAGGTAATTCAACAAAGAATGCCTAATCTTTTCAATAAGTGGTGCTGTAATAATTGGAAGACCACATGCAAAAATAAATAAATGTTACAATTTTCAAAAAAGTTATTAAAAATGGATCACGGACCTAAATGTTAAATGAAATACTACCAAACTTCTGGAGGAAAACATAAGAGAACTTCTAGGTGACCATGAGACTGGCGATGAGTTTCAGAGACTGTTATGGGTTATATTGAGTCTCCCCAAATTCATGTTAAAGTTCTCATCCCAGCACCTCAGAATATGGCCTTATTTTAAAATAGGGGTGTGGAAAATACAATTGTTTAAGTAAAGATGAGGTTGTTCTGGAGTAAGGTGAGCCCCTAATTCAATAGGACTAGTGTCCTTATATAAAGAGAAAATTTGGACACAGGGAGAATGCCAAGTGAAGATGGGAGTTAAACCACTACAAGCCAAAGAACTACCAAAAACTAGGAGAGAGGCCTGGAGCACATACTTCCACAGCACTTTCTGAGGAAGTGTGGCCCTACTGACCCCTTGATCTTGGATTTCTAGACTCTAGAACCATGAGACAATACATTTTGTTGTTAAAGCCACTCAGGTTGTGGTACATTGTTAGAACAGGCCTAGAAAAATAATACAGATGCAACACCAAAGTCACCATCTGTGAAAGAAAAAGTTGATCACTTATATTTATTTAAGTTAAAAACTTATTTTCAGCAAAAGCCTGTTAAGAAAAACAAGATACAACCACAGACTATGAGAAAATATTTCCAAATCACACATTTGATAAAAGAATGTATACAAATTATATAAGCAACTCTTAAAACACAACAAGAACATAAACAAGTTAATTTAAAAATGCACAACTGATCTAACACATACATTACCAAAGAAGACATATAGATGGGAAATAAGAATATAAAAAAGATGTGCAATATAATTTGTTATTAATAATTGCAAAATAGGGCTTCGCTGGTGGCGCAGTGGTTGAGAGTCCGCCTGCCGATGCAGGGGACACGGGTTCGTGCCCTGGTCTGGGAGGATCCCACGTGCCGTGGAGCGGCTGGGCCCGTGAGCCATGGCTGCTGAGCCTGTGCGTCCGGAGCCTGCGCTCCGCAACGGGAGAGACCACAACAGTGAGAGGCCCACGTACCGCAAAAAAAAAAAAAAAAAAAAAAAAAATTGCAAAATAAAACAACAATGAAATACCCCTGTATATTGATTACAATGACAAAATCCAAGAAACTACAATTCCAATGGCTGACAGCAATGTGGTGCAGGAGGAACCCAGATTCATTACTGGTGCCAATATAAAATATACAGCCACTTTGGAAGACAGCTTGTCAGTTTCTTAAAAAACTAATTATAGGGCTTCCCTGGTGGCGCAGTGGTTGAGAGTCCACATGCCGATGCAGGGGACGCGGGTTCGTGCCCCAGTCTGGGAAGATCCCACATGCCGCAGAGCGGCTGGGACCATGAGCCATGGCCACTGAGCCTGTTCATCCGGAGCCTGTGCTCCACAACGGGAGAGGCCACAACATTGAGAGGCCTGCGTACCGCAAAAACAAAACAAAAAACAAAACTAATTATAGTCTAACCATACACTCCAACAATCACTGTTCTAGATATTTACCCAACAGATCTGATAACTAATGTCCACATAAAAATCTGCATACAGGGCTTCCCTGGTGGCGCAGTGGTTGAGAGTCCACCTGCCGATGCAGGGGACACGGGTTCGTGCCCCGATCCCGGAAGATCCCACATGCCGCGGAGCGGCTGGGCCCGCGAGCCATGGCCGCGGAGCCTGTGTGTCCGGAGCCTGTGCTCCGCAATGGGAGAGGCCACAGCAGTGAGAGGCCCGCGTACAGCAAAAAAAAAAAAAAAAAAAAAAAAAAAAAAAAAAAATCTGCATACAAATGCGTATAGCAACTTTATACATAATTGCTTGAAACTTTCACAATATCCAGTATGTTAAAGGAACCCAGGAGCTAACTGTGAGACCTTCCAAGGGCCAAAGCTGGAAGAATTTGAGCAATAAAATAATTCATTGTTAGATTATAACCCAAAGTATAAAATAAATATGCACGAGTCCATACTGATATAAATAAATGATTGAATAAATAACTAAGTGGAGGAGAATGGATATATCTACCATGCAGAAGAATTTCAGATAATTATGTAGATATTCTGCCTTCAAAGAAGTAGAGCATAGCTTCCCTATGCTTAATCGTGGGCTGTGCATAGTGAATTTCTTCTAACAGTGGAAATTCATGGAAAGGAGAAAAGTTGATAAAGTTTTGGTTGATAAATGGCTATCTCTTCATAGCTGAGAACTCTGACATACACAGCCTCAGCCAGGCGATCAAAGTTAACATAAACAATGATAAATCACGCTTGTATTATGTACTCTTTTTGCAGTATGCGGGCCTCTCACTGTTGTGGCCTCTCCCGTTGCGGAGCACAGGCTGCAGACACGCAGGCTCAGCGGCCATGGGTCACGGGCCCAGCCGCTCCACGGCATGTGGGATCTTCCCGGACTGGGGCACGAACCCGCATCCCCTGCATCGGCAGGCTGACTCTCAACCACTGCGCCACCAGGGAAGCCCTGTATTATGTACTCTTGATATGATGTGATGGTATTAGCACTTTGCCCCTGTGGTCTTCCTTCCAAACACACATAATTACTGTCTAATCATGAGAAAAACATTAAACAAATCCCAATTCTACAAATACCTAACGAACACTCCTCCAAACTGTCAATGTCATCAAAAACAAGGAAAATCTGAGAAACTTGTTTAGCCAAGAGGAGCCTAAAAGTCATGACTACTGAATGTAATGTGGTGTCATGAATGAGATCCTAGAACAGAAAAAGAACATTTGGTACAAACTAAGGAAATCAGAATAACTTATGAACTTTAGTTCATAATAGTGTATCACTATTAGTTCATTTATTATAAAAAATGCACCAAAATAGTGGAAACTGGGTATGTAGGGTGTGTAGAAACTCTGTACTATTTCCCTAATTTTCCTGTAACACTAATACTGCTTTAATATAACATACTTATGTTTTATAATGTTATAAAATGTATGAGTCATGAATTTTTAAAAGTCATAATATGTTTTATTACAATATGTATAGGTGTTTTTAGGTATTATATTCACTTTTACTTCTTGAGTTTCTCCTCATATTGGCCAATTAAGATTTTCTTGGAATATTTAAAAAATCAACCTGAAAGTCAAAGCTTCAATTAAAAATGCACAATCACAATAGTTAAACAGAATGGTGTACACAATAATCAGCTGTTTTAGAGATATCAGATTGTGCACTGTATTCATGTTTAACTCGTCAAGTGCAATAACATTTTTAATTGATAAACTTCATTTTTTAGAACATTTTTAGGTTCACTGCAATAACTTTTAGATATAATTTTGCAACTGAAAAGAGTCAATAACAGGTGCTTGCTTGGTTGATTATATGATAAATATTTTGTTCCCTACTATGTAACACTTACCAATAAATGCCAATAGTAATTGCAACAAAAACTTTTGCTTTAAAAGCTAGGTAAAAGGCAGAAGTAATCATGTAATCATCTTGTAATTATATGGTACTTACTATGCAATTACATAGTAAATACATTGTAAATTCAAAATAATTACATGGTTATTTGCATTATGCATAGTATCTAATCCAATTTCGACACATAAAACAGTGGTAGCATCCAAAGGGTTACCCAAATTTCTCCCACCTACACCACAGGATCAGGAATAATAGAAGTAATTAAAGGAAGTCCTTTAACAAATGCATGATAATATATGATTGGAAACTATCCATTCATATTTATGACATAGGTAGAATTATAAATTAGTGCAGAATGGGATTAGCAATTAGACTATAAATTATCAATTAAAGTTTATGCTAACAGTGATTTTGGTGTTGGTGATAGCAAACAATATTTTATCAAAAACAATTAAATGAAGACTCTTTAGAAAAAAAATTGCTATAATGGCATCATGTGTCTTATAATGGTTGCTAAAGGGCCGTCATTTTGCAATTTTAATCATCAAGATAGTAATTTTAACAGAAACATTTGAATGTATTTAGTAATATTTACAGAAGCTTGTAATATGAGTCCCTAAAGTGTTTATGCCCATAAATGAATATTTTGGCTTTTGAAAATAGAAACAAAGTAGTTATCTTTAGAAATAAGTTGCTTGAGAGACTGACTTCTTCTGGAATTGTGGAATAAGAAGCACAATAGACTCTCTATCCAACAAAACAACCATTTATATACAGAAAATTTTATTAAAAAAACTAATTTAAGTCTCTGTAAATTATCCTAAGGACATACAGCAAGTGGGAAAATATTCATTCAATAAAATCTACAAAATTTTAAGTAATAACAGTGAGAGTCTGTGGCATTTGAGCCACAACTCATTGCCTCCCCACACTCAGAAAACTTCATTGTACAGGGCTCCCTCTTCTTCTGGTTGCCAGTCTAAGAAATCATATTATCACAAGATGGCTAGACTCCTGGTATTTCTCATTTCCCCCAACTCTATATTGCTGAAGTTGTATCTTGGGCCCACATGGCCAAGAGGGCCAAGGCTCCCTTCTATCACCAAGTTCCCACTCTCTCAGCAAAAACACAGGCACCAGAAAACCAGAATACTGGGCCCCATTCACCCTCACTTCACCTTGCTTCTAGGGTGGAGGTTCCAGGGAAGGGAAAAGCCAAGAAGACTAGGGAACAATCCCCACCCTCTGCCCAGCACCTGGTCTTAGAGCAAGGGTGTAACTCCAGGAGAAATGGGTCATTGTCCCTGGTCCCAGATCTTGTGCAGTTATGCAAAGGTTATATCCTATAGGGTATAAGACACACTATAGGACAAAAAATCTTCCCAGTCCTGCCTGAGGAATTGATTTTATTTGGAAGAATGTGAAGAATCCTGTGCCTATGAGAAAAAGGGGAGATGTCACAAACAACAGTGATCTTGGTTGAGAGCAGCTAGAAGGGTGCACATAGCTTTACCAGCGGCAAAAAGTTGAGATGGTGGAGCAGTCACAAGTTTAACAGAGAGAACCAGGGATCCCGTCTAACCTCAGGGTACAGCAACACTCTGCACACATTTCAGGTTGAACCAACCAAGGAGCAATCAGAGCAGAAGAGAAGACAGAAATTAAAACATTCCCCAAGTCACACACATAGCTAAGGGCAGAAGCCTCATGGAAACTAGGAGCTTAAGCACGACTTCTAACCAAACATTGGCTGGACAGTAAACTACTGTGACAAAAAGTAATTATTAATAAGCCAGGTTTAAAAATAAAATCACACCCATCCTAGGCAGACTGGAAAACTGTGTGAATGCCCAAGTAGTCTAAAGAGTGATCATACAGGGAAAACCCACACTACTACTTCTGGAATGAATGAGGTCAGGTCGGGCTGCAAACATGTAAACTCTTTGAACTGTGGAAGCAGCCTCTAACCATACATGCATTGAATTGCAAAAGGCAAATGTCTAACAGGCCAAGGGGACTTAAGCACATCTTTTGACCAATAAGTGACTTATGCCGACCCGGGACAATTTCTGGGTAATCAGGTAAAAACGATAAAAACCACCTGAGCTGGGTTGTCAGAGACAGCACATTGCAATGGAAATAGACTTCATAGAGTCAGTTCCACCAACTTACTGAGCAAATAAATAGTAATTAAACAAACAACAGCAACCTTCAGGGGCAGGGAGAGTTAAGATCCTGAATCGTTACAATATATTACCTAAAATGTCCAATTTTCAAGAGAAGTTATGAGGCATGCCCAAAAAGAAGAAAATGTGACATGTACACGTGGAAAAAAAGGTAATTCAAGGAGGAAACAATAGTGTTTTCAACAAATGGTGCTGAGACAATATCTACATGCAAAAGAATGAATTTGGACTCCTACCTCACACCATAAAAGAAAAAAAATTCACTCAAAATGGATTGTAGATCTAAATTTAAAAGATAACAGTATAAAACCTTTAGAGGAATACGTAAGTTCTTATGACCTTGGATTAGATAATGATTTCTTAGTTAGACAATGATTTCTTAGATATAATACCAAGCACACAAAAAGAGAGATAGTGTAATTTAAACCCAGGCAGATGATTTGAATAGTCATTTCTCAACAAGGACGTGCAATGTTTAATAAGCTCATGAAAAGATGCATAACAATGTTAGCTATTAGGGAAATGCAAATCAAAACCACAGTGATTTAACAGTTCACAACTACTAAGATAGCTACAGTCAAAACGACAGATAAAACATATTGTCGGGCTTCCCTGGTGGCGCAGTGGTTGAGAGTCCACCTGCCGATGCAGGGGACACGGGTTCGTGCCCCGGTCTGGGAAGATCCCACATGCTGTGGAGCGGCTAGGCCCGTGAGCCATGGCCGCTGAGTCTGCGCATCCAGAGCCTGTGCTCCACAACGGGAGAGGCCACAACAGTGAGAGGCCCACGTACAGCAAAAAAAAAAAAAAAAAAAAAAAAAGAATGAATAAAATATCAATACATGTTACAGAATGGATGAACCTCTAAAATAAAGTGCTAAGTGTAAGAAGCCAGATGCAAAAGACCCTGTTTTGTATGATTTTATTTATGTGAAATGTCCAGAAAAAGTAAATCTTTAGAGACAGTAAGTATATTAGTAATTCCAACTCTGGGACTGGAGTTGGAAACAGGGAGTGACTGCAGTGGGCACCAGGTATCTTTTTGGGGTAATGGAAATCTTCTAAAATTAGAACATGGTAATGTTTGCACAACTCCGTCAGTAAAAAATATATATATATTTAATAAAAATCAATGACTCGTACTCTTAAACCAAGTGAATTTATGGTACATATATGATACTTCAATAAACTTTTTTTAAAGTAGTTTCCTTGGTAAATATCTATAGTTATTATATATCATATCTCAAGTCAGAGATAGCTACTCATGCTAAATACAGAATGACATAGATATATATACCCCCTCTTTGCTTCCCACTTCATCACACCTTCTCTCAATTATTTGGGAAATATTGGGTATCAGTCACCATAGAAAACTGAAACTAAAAATTGTGATCCTATATTCTGATCTATTCTAAGCAATAGGAACAAATCCATTTTAAGTATAGTAAAAGGATATGCAAATGTTATATTTTTGTTTGATTTTTCTCATAGATGTTAGATAAATTTCCAAGTGTCATGAGAATTGTTACCTCAAATTTTTTTTTATTCTTAGAGAGAATTCTGCACTTAATTCCAGTAAGCAATGTGATCTAATATCAACTTTTAGTGAATTTTTGCTGCTGTCTTAAAAATACGTCTTGCATAATGTATTAAAATATGGATTAAATCAAAAGGCGTAATGTTAACATCCAACCCTGTTGTTTATTCAAGTCAATCTACTTATATATACAAATCTGATATTTACTTCTTAAAATATTTAACAGGCATAAGTGCCCATAAATCAGCTATGACAATCACTGTTAAAGCAATCAATAGTAAGGAATATGCATTAATTCAAATAATATTGACAGGCTCATGAACCTGCATCAGTCTTCCGTGAAGTAAGAAAAATGAGACATCTTCCAAAAAATCAATATTTTCCTTTTTATGTCATTTACTCGAAGATTATCAATAATACATTACTTTTTTACCTTATGTGTCAGGGTTCTAATTTTTAAATACAGGCATCTTTACATTTCAATGTAAAATGATAATCTACAAGAAACTGAGAGGCTAAAAATCATTTGATGGAAATATTTTTGGAAGTTTAATCATTGTTTAAAAACAAGTATGTGTATATATACTTACACTTTTACATATACATATACACTTAAACATACATATACATGTACTGTTGATGTATTTTTGTGTGCAGTAGAATAAGAAAGCTCTATGCTTTTTTTTAAAATGCTCCTTCGTTTCATTCTAAAGGTAAATTGTGTGAAAAAAATAGCAGAAATATCAACGCACATCTTTTTTAACCCTTGTGAACTGAGATGTTACACAGGTACGTACTTAGGTAAAAATACAAAATGTGAAATTACCACACTCATTCATCAAAAAAGAAACATTTTAATTGGTTATAGGTGGAAAATATCTACTTGACAGTCAGTTTCTCACTTTTCATGTAAGTGCTTTGCTGCTTGGATGCCTAATCTTGTTTAGTGTAAGAAAAGTAATTTGACATGAAAGTACCTAGATGGCTGCCGAAAATTAATTGCCAATTAAAAAAGAAAAATGTTTGTGATACTCTATAAACAAGCCAACATATAAACCTTTCAGTCTTGTTGCTTTATTTATGTCTTTATAGATCTGGTTTCAAGCTATTTGCATACAATTTACAAATTCATATTATAATTCTCCAGTATATTTATGATTTTATAGTTGTATATATTTTACCTCCATGAGAAATATTTATTTCTGTCTGCTTCTGTTGCTTATTATTTTAACAAAAACATCACATTGCATTTGATAGTTTATCTTCTTTAGAATAAGACATTTTTATTTGTAAAGGAGAAAGAAAATATTTTACCACCCCAAAGAGGCACAAATGAGTACATGCGTGTATGCAGACTCAACACACCACACACACCACACACCACACACACACACACACACACACACACACACAGAATCCCAATTTTAGAAAATGCTCTGTACCCTTTAGCTCTATGTTGGTCTCCAAAATATTGAGGACAATAATTTTTAGAGGTAAGAGGAAGAGCTTTCTCAGGAAACTGTCTTTGAAAAATGAATGGATTCTGCTTAAGTTCCAGTACCTGAGTTCTTGTAAACTATTGTTCATTTGGAAATCTAAATTGGCAAAAAGGAAAGATATTCAAATTCTTTGTTCTCTCCTCTAATAGGATAATTTGAGATTAAAGATAAAATCTGGAGCCACATTGTAAGAGAAAATCAAATGAGGAGAGAAAAATACCAATGTTCTAAAAATGTTAGAAGGGAAACCAATAAAAAATATATGTGTGGGGGCTTCCCTGGTGGTGCAGTTGTTGAGAGTCAGCCTGCCGATGCAGGGGACACGGGTTCGTGGCTCAGTCCGGGAAGATCCCACATGCCGCAGAGCGTCTGGGACCGTGAGCTATGACCACTAAGCCTGTGCGTCTGGAGCCTGTGCTCCACAACGGGACAGGCCACAACAGTGAGAGGCCCACGTACTGCAAGAAAAAAAATATATATATATATATATGTGTGTGTGTGTGTGTGTGTGTGTGTGTACTATATATATTTATATATGAAGGATGGAGAAATATTGAAGGAATAATGCTGCTTGAGCCTAGATATGAGTAAGTTAGATGATTCCAGTAGTATAAAATATTATAAAAAATAAAAGACAAGACTTAATCCAGGTTTCTACAACATTGAGTTATGTGATGCACAGGAGTTCAAATCCTGTGCAATCTGATTGCTGCATTGACTTCAGAAGTCCAACTATACTCTCTCTTAGTAAAGAATTGTAATTTTATTTTTTAAAATAACTGTCAAGACCATTTTATATTTGTATCAAAATTTTGTAGGGTTGTATATCTCATTAACACTATCCTGCTTACTATCTGTCATATTTTTATACTTTATATTTTAACATTTCAGCAGCTTTTTCTGGCTATGTAAAATTACCAGTGAGATGAAAGGGGTGATTTGTTCCAGATCAAATATTCATCAAAGCTATCATACTGCGCCGGGGGTGGGCGATGGATGACGAAAATAATATATTTGTTTTATCTCTGGTATCTGTCCTGCCTTTTTCTTCCCTAATACCCTGGTTATGGAGGTTGTGATGACTATGGTGGCTATAATAATTTTGGTTATGGGCATGATGGCTTTGATGATAGAGTGAGAGATGGAAGAGGTATGGGAGTTCCAGGCTATGGTGGAGCTGCTGATGTAAGTTCAGATTTTCATGGTGGTCATATTGTATATATGAGAAGATTACATTTTCTTTCAACTGAAGATGACATTGTTAATTTCTTCCCAGCACTAAATCCAATACTAGTTTATACTGATATTGGAGCTGATGGCAGAGCAACTAGAGAAGCAGATGTACAGTTTATGACACATGAAGTTGCAGTAGCTTGTCATGTCTAGAGATATGAATAACATACAACCTCAGTACATTGAATTCTTCTTGAATTTTAGTCCTGAGGTGGCTTTGGAATGGGAGGTTCTGGAATGGGATGCTATGGCAGAGATGGAATGTACAAAAACGGAGATTATGTATCTATTGGGAGAATGGGAATGATGAACAATTTACAATGGAAGATACAGTATTCCTGATGGCTTAGGTGGTGGTGGATGCAGTGGATGTTACCATGGGCAAGATGGCAAGAATGAGGTGAATGGTGTGTGATGTACCAAAGCATAAGCACCAATGTACAGAGTTCTGACCACAGAATCTGGTCTACAAGGCTTTCTTATAGATTTAACTTCTTTTGTATTTTAGGAACTTTATACTGAGTGAAAGAATATGTTTTCAAAGTATTATTTGAAAAAGCAACAGATTGTGATGAAAAAAATTTTTCTGTAGGTTTTAATTATTGCATACTTTGACTTAAAAGTAAAATTTCATATAAAAAAAAAAAGAAAAGAAGTATGTTATATGGCCCTCATTACTTCTAAACTGAACTACTGTAAAAGCAGTCAAGAATATATATCTTGAACAAGGTACCAGGGGAAACTTAGCTATTAGTGTAGCAGGGTCATGAAGAAGAGGTGGCGGCAGGAGGCGGCAGGAGATCTGAGGCGGCGGCAGGGGCGTGGAACTGCGGTAACTGCCCGCTGGGCTGTTGGTGTGGCTTTGTGGGAAGGGCGTAGCTCCTAAAGCCCTCTCCTGGCAGCAACCGGGGCTCGGGGTAGAGAGCGGCCGTGGGGTCGCCTCCCCGGGCCCCCTGTCTCCACCATGCTCCGCAGGGCACGCCTTAGTGTGAAGCCCAATGTCAGGCTTAGAGCAGGCCCTGGGGGTTCCACCACCCCCAATCCACAGCGTGAACGAGAGGCTCCCAGGCCGCCGAAGCCTGCAGCGGCCTCTGTCCCGAAGCCAGCAGAGTCCACAGACGTGCCCCCGGTGGATTGCAGGGAAGCGGAGCCCAGAGAAAAGACTCCCAAGAGCAGTGATGAAAAGACAGATGGTGGGAAGGTTGTTGAAGAATCCAGTAAATCTTCCTCTACTGTTTCACAGAGAAGAAAGCAAGTATCAAGTACTTTTAGTCTGGTTAAACCTAGTGTCAGTTCCTTCAGAACCTCATCCTTTGTCTACAGTTAATCAAGAAGCTCCACAGACACACCCTGTTCCAACAAAAGAGAAACAGCCATGCTCAGACAGATACCGAACATATAAAGCCCAGAAACTGAGAGAAATGTTAAAAGAAAAATTGCGGAAAGAGAAGAAGCAATGGAAAAACAAATATGCTGTAAATTAAAGTCAGAGGCCACCAGATCATTCCAAAATGACTATGAGAGACTTCATATATTACCTGCCAGATAACGATCCAATGACTTCTTCACTGGAGCAAGAAAAGAAAACTGAAAAATCATTGACACCAGTCCAGCAAGAGAGCAAGAAGGTAAGAGTACTCCTGATGGTGAAGATAATGAAAAAATAGAAAAGGAGATGGATGATGGGCCATTGCTGGTTCCTCAAGTAAAAGTGGCAGAAGATGGTTCTATTATTTTGGATGAAGAAAGTTTAACTGTAGAAGTTTTAAGGATGAAAGGCCCCTGTTTTGTTGAGGAAAATGACCCCATATTTTAGCGTGGTTCTACAACTACATACTCCACCTTTAGGAAAAACTATTACTCTAAACCATGGTCAAATAAAGAAACAGATATGTGTTTTTTTAGCCATCAGCATGGTAGGAACTGACTTTTCTATGATTGGACAGCTTTTTACTCAGAGCCAGGATAGAAATTAAGGGCTTCCCTGGTGGTGCAGTGGTTAAGAATCTGCCTGCCAATGCAGGGGACACGGGTTCAAGCCCTGGTCCGGGAAGATCCCACATGCCGTGGAGCAAGTAAACCCATGTTCCACAACTACTGGGCCTGCACTCTAGAGCCCGCAAGCCACAACTACTGAGCCCACGTGCCACAACTACTGAAGCCTGCATGCCAAGAGCCTGTGCTCTGCAACAAGAGAAGCCACTGCAATGAGAAGCCCGTGCACCACAACGAAGAGTAACCCCTGCTCACCACAACTAGAGAAAGCCTGCGCGCAGCAACGAAGACCCAACCCAACCAAAAGTAAAAGAAACAAACAAATAAATATTTTTTTAAAAATAATAAAATAAAATAAAAAAGAATATATATCTTAATATTTGTTGATTTCCTATTATATGTTCTATACTCTGAAAGGTACATTTACCTAGATGATCTTATTACTCTTCTGCAAGGTAGATATTAATAGCTCTAATAATGTGAACAAGAACGTAGTAAGTCCTCTCTAAATACAATATTATTTTGCTGTTGCATTCATGGGTCTTCAGAACAGTTTCTTATCTATATCTGCAGTTTTAGTTTTATTTTTAAAATATTTTAAAATAATGCTACAGCTGAAATAATTGCTCGCCGTTCCCCAAAGAAGTCTCAGTAGAACATCTGCTCCAATAATCAATTTTACTTAAAACAGTGGGGCCAAGTGAAAACTAATGTCTTCATCGTATTACGGTATATTAGTAATAAATTGTTGCTATATGGTATAAATACATATTTATATATTATTAGATAATGCAAAATTTCAGATATTTTTGAACTAAATAAGAAACTTCAAATAAATTTCTAGCTTCAGTTGACATTTTCTAGATAGATGAAGAAGGGTCGGGACATTGTTAATTGTTCACAAGACCTCTGCTTTCAGGCAGATGGAGTTGTGTGTTCCATTTGCAGGATGTATGGTGTCCCAGTTCTATCACTTCATATCTGTGCAATGGCACCTATATTTACACAACCTTATCTGCAGCACTGAAAATAACTTCTCATTCATAAGGGTTCTTTAAATAGTACCTGAATGAATGAATACTTGAATGGAAAATGCTTATTTGATTAATATTGGTGTCCATTACTAGATTCTAAGCTTCTTGAATGGAGGAGTAGTAATGAATAGTAATGTTCACTGTTTTATTGCATTTTGGGGATTCAGTTGGAACTTGGCATATCAGGCACCATGTAAGTGAGAAAAAATATATACACATGCACACACTTACAGAGAAACACCTAGGTCTTTATCTTTTACCATGTTCATTTTTTGTTTTTAGAAGTATTTCCAATATTTGTTTGTTAAAAGGCTGCAAGTTATCCTACTCTCTACATGGTTTATCATACCACTAACATAATTACCATCCAAGTAGGAAGCCCATTGTGTACTCATTTGACCCCATGATGCCCTGTGGAATAGATATTTCAGGATGTTGATTGATCTAAAAGCAAAATAAGTTCATAGCCAGTATTAATTAATCTAGAAGAATTTTCACATATTTGACATTTAACAAAATTATGATATACATTATATCTTGATGAATTATATGTTTTCAACCTTCTCACAAGAGCACATGTAACAGAAAGAAGTCTGTAATTAATATTTGAAAACTTTTATCTACATCCTGAATCTGCTACTGTGTGTCCATGTGAGAATCACTTAAATTCTCTCATTCTTCTTCTACTTTTGAACTTGCAGAATATAATATGTGATGTACCAATGTATCTGGGTTGGTGTGAGGAAGAAATGAGATCATGTGTGGTAAAATGCTTTGTGAATTATAAAGCACAGTGTCCATATGCCGCTCTGTTACTTGGTGGTTCCTGGCTAGGCATGTTCCTGTCAGTTTGACCAGTTGTTCTAACAGATTTGAAAAGCTGAGCTTCAAACAAAAGATATAAAGCTAAAATGGGTTGCTTTAGACATCTTTGCGTTTAGTCTTTCTAACGATTGACATATTATCTAATGTAGCAATGGGAGCAAAGTCTCCCTTGGTCATCAACTCCAAAAGTTTTCATTCCATATAGAAAAGAGAAGCTTTCTCCAAAGTTGCTCTACAATTCCTACTCACTGCTATGCTAGATTAGTTAGCATAGATTCGTGTTAATGATCAATTGATCACATGCTTATATGAAGTCTCTTTTTGTAAGTTTGCTGCTGTTCTATAAAGGTTTCTACCATGAATTAAGATGTAATAACAAATTGTTATAACAAAATGTTAAAAACATTTTAAAGACATGTTTCAAAACCAAAAAATTACTATTGTTGTGGTGATGACAGATTTTTTTTTTTTTAGATTTATTTTATTTATTTATTTTTTGGCTGTGTTGGGTCTTCGTTGCTGCGCACGGGCTTTCTCTAGTTACTGCGAGCTGGGGCTACTCTTTGTTGCGGTGCGAGGGCTTCTCATTGCTGTGGCTTCTCTCATTGCCAAGCACAGGCTCTAGGCATGCAGGCTTCAGTAGTTGTGGCATGTGGGCTTCAGTAGTTATGGCTTGCCAGCTCTAGAGCACAGGCTCAGTAGTTGTGGCGCACGGACTTAGTTGCTCCGTGGCATGTGGGACCTTCCCAGATCAGGGCATGAACTCGTGTCCCCTGTGTTGGCAGGCGGATTCTTAACCACTGCACCACCAGGGAAGCCCCAGATATTTTTAAGGTGTTTATTTCTTAGTTCATTAGAGTAATGCATATACTGGAGACTCTTAACTGCTTTTGAAAAATTAGGAACTTACAAATATACAGATGGCAAGGCTCCACTTTTAAAAATAGCTTTGAGGTTGTACTCAGTTTTCTGTATTTTTTTACTGTTCCATAATTGATTCTGATGGCTTAGTGTCAAACACAGATTTTGTGTGTGCGTTATCTGAAAATGATAATTATACATAAAACACATTATTTTGATGCTTATTATTACAAATTTACTTCTGTAAAGCTTTTTCCCTTAGACAAATGAATTTGGAGAATGCAACATGCTAGCAAAAGGAGTAAATGTTTTAAATCCACAGAAGTATAAATGATTTGTAACTTTTAAGAAAATGACACATTTAAATTTTACTTCGTGAAAATATAGTAACTTCATTTAGATGTATCAATAATATATTTAAGCCATCACATACCCTTTGACAAGCAGTTGGGCTGAGGTAGCAGTAGACATTAAAATATTTCAAGTACTTTTGTATTTCTCAGATATCAACCATTAGTGGGTGGTTGAATATTTTACATATGCTATTTTAACTATCTCAAAATAGACAGTAAAATTCAATTTAGAACATTAAAACTATCTTTCCCTACTAAATAAACCATAGGTGTCCCTTACACTTCTGACACTAATGTAATTATTATTAGCTTGTAATTCTTATCTGAGACAGTTATATAGATAAAGTAAGCCCTGCGTAGCATTAAATCGGCCAATTTGACATTCTTATCAGTAATGACCCTTACATGGCTATTTTGTTGTAGAATACGGTATGATTCAGTAATAGCAGGTGGGTCATTACTGACATTAGTTATTTACAAGTCAATTATCCTTATTTTATCTGAGCTCTTTAGGTCATACATAATGAATATTTATTAACCTTTTGCAAATTCTCAAGATATATATATGTATACATATATATATATATCTTAATATATATAAATATTTGTAGACTACAGGCTATCACAAAAAATACGTTACAATGAGGTTATTTCAGAAAATTGAAGTATTTTATGTAACCATAAATAAGTTTCATTCAGAGACATTTTTCTCAAAATGTTATTTGAAAATTAGAGTTTTATTTATTGACAGAATGGTTTTCTAAAAAAAGAAAATTTCTCGTTATCTAAGGAACATTTCCCATGCTCACGTTGGAACAAACTTTAGCATGTTACTTTTCTTATCAGTTTATAATTTGATTCCTCACTGTTCTTTATATGTAAAATGGAGCTACTAATATACTCTTCTTGATTATTTTATAGTATTCTTGTAGTAATACTTTTAAATATAAAGGGGCATATGAAAACAGTTTGGAAATAAAATGTTTCTACTTTGAATTGGAAGATTTGAAGATTTTCATTTTAGAACTTGAAGCAATTACACAGGAACTGGATTAGCAATTTTAAAAGCTTCATTTTAACAGATATTGTTAGTGAATTCCACCTTTTAATTAGGAGGTCTTAAGGTTGCAATTTAGTTTCCCTGCTTAGGGAGCTACATTTCACAGGCACAGGTTTTAGTTCTCATATGCGTATGACTGAGGTGAAGAGAAATGTCACACAGATCCCAAGTAAGGAACTAGATTTGAGTAGTGAAAGTCACACCCAGTTTGGGAGAAAAATTTCTGAAAAATTCCTTATTTGGAGCAACATAGGAGCTAATTCCCATGAAAACTCAGGAATCTGCACCTAAATAAATATTTTGGATGTCCAGTGGTCTGGGGTATAACAACATATTCTGCACAAAAAGAGTTCTAAAATCTCAGTGGTCTACTACACACACATTTCTTTCTTGCACCCTGTGGAGTGGGTGTAATATCTCTGTTTCAGGCTGTAGATCAGGCTCAGATCAGCTCTTCATAACTTTCATTTCAGGACTAAAGCTGAAGAAGCAATCGTTATTTACGATGTATTTATTTTTCAAGGTGCAGAGCAGGATAGCTAGAGGGCAAGGCAAACCAGGCAAGTCCATACAACCATATTTAAAGTGAGCTTACCTTCCACTGGACAAAACAAGTTACGTGGCCACGCCCAAAGTCAACAAGCCTGGGAACTTTGGCAACAGCGAAGGTAAAGAGAGAATTCTAAACACTACCGCAATACCGTTATCCCCTCAAAGGTGAAAGACAAGTTGGTGCACTTGTATGCTCCTAAGGAGAAAGAAAAAGTCAAAATACTTGTGGTAAGTCTTTTAGGATCTCAGAGGCAACATATACATTACATTTGATGCTATGACTTTAAAACAATCTGAAACTGCCATCTTTCAGCGGGGTCATTGTTGAGAGAAAATTCTCTAGGAGTCTTTTGAATTTCTTTACTTCCTGTAAGCAAGGCACTGACTGCCCTTTATTCCAGGATAATCTTTCAAAGAATTTTTGTATAGCAAACAATGTTGGAAGTTAGAGATACACTCTCTTACATATATCTTACATTAAAGTATCCTTCTTATTATTTATTACTTTTCAGAATTATATATGTCCAGTCAAGCTTGTTAATTACGTTGTTCTTACAGATTTTTTTGTCTGCTTGACCTATCAACTACTGAAGAGAGGTACACTAAAATTATTATGATGGTACATTTGTCTGTTTTTCCTTGTGATTATATCTCTTTTTGAGCTGTGTGTTTTAAGGATACATCACTAGGTTCATAAAAGTTTAGAATTGTAATATCTTCCTGTTGAAATAAATGTTTTTGCTATGTACTGACTTGCTTTGTAATAATGCTCTTTTTATTAGCCTTTTGTGGCAAAATTTCTGCAGCCTCTGTTCACAAATTGACTCATCCAGTTCTAAGTTTCTTGTTGGAAAGTGGTATAAACAAACACTGCAGGTGGCTCACAAAACCTCAGGCAGATATTTCTTTTATAGCTGAGGTCCCAACAGTGACAATGTAATCCAGAAGTCTGAAGTTGTGATGATAGCTTCTTGATTCGCCAGATTTCAGAAGTGATAGAGCTTGGAGCTCCTTTGGGAAGTCAATTCAGAGATGTTGTTCTGGCAGTCATTCCCAGATTCTATACTATATCACCCAACAATTTTAAACACCTAATTAATTCCCTCTGTTAAATTTCTTTCTTTTTAAACTATCTATAGTAGATTCTGTCACTGAAACTCACATAATATAGTAACTGGTAACACCACTCTAGTGATTGGAATCTGGGCTTGATGCCTGGTTGGTCTTGAAAATAGCATATTCATTTATTTCCAGGTAGAGTACCAGTAGTTTGTACATGAAAATTGCAAATAAGTTGCCTAAATTTTCCCTCTTGATTCCCCTTTGGCAGACCAAATGCATGCTGCCACACCACCATGCTGAGAATGAAGAATGTAGTAAGACCATGAGAGTGAATGACTGTTTCATCCACTGGAAAATTTAAAGCTGCTATAACAGGATAGGCTTTAAATCTTAAGTTCTTGACTAAAGGCATAGTAGAAAGAAGGAAGTTTCTCTGACTGCCCTAAAAGACAATCAGAGCCAGATGCCCTGGGTTGAGAAATTACAGCATATTCAGAGAGATTTCTGTTATCTTAAATACTAATTGGAGCACACACTGGAAAAGAATTAAAGGCTGATATTGAGAATATTGATAGTTTAAAGGATTTATCTGATTCAGCTTGCCTTCAACCCCCCACCCCACCTGTCAGCGCCTGTAGGGCCTTCACCAGAGTCAGATGTCAGCGTGCCATATCCCAGGAGACCTGACATTTACACATCATGAGAAATGCAAGATTATGCTAATATACATTGGGAAAAAATTTCAAAATATTGTGTGAGAGTCATTGATAGAATACAAGACCATAAAAGAAAACACATAGATTTGGATTGGTTGAATTTATTGATGTGAAAATATATGTCAGACCTCTGTGCTGTCCAATAGAAATGTAATGTGAACTCTATATATGTAATTTGACTTTTCTAGTAGCCACATAAAAAGTAAAAAACAATAGGGAAATGAATTTTAGTATTATGTTTTATCTATCCAATGTATACAAAATACTCTCATTTCCAAATAGAATCAATATAAAATATTAAACATATATTTTACATTGTTTTAACTACCTCTTCAAAATCCAGCATGATTTTCCACTTACAGCATATCTCAATTCCAGTGGTAAGTTTTCATCAGAAATATTTGATTTGTTTAAATATAATAAAACTTATAGTTGAGAAAGTAGAATCATATCCCCCAAGGTTTTCCAAATATACTTAAAAGTTTCATAACAGAATCAAATACCAAAATATTATTTTCATTAGTATTTACATCAATTTTAACAAAACTAATTTATCATTATTGCAAGAATTGTTTTGACTTTGAAGCAAAAGCATATAATTTTCAAAATTACTTCTATCCAAGTTAAATAAATTCAATAATTCTTGTACCAAAATAACATTATTATTGATTTGTACAATGAAAATTTTTAATTTCAATATAAATCTGTGTACCAGGCTAGCTAAGACACAGATAAGCTCTTCCTTTTCTTGGAACTTTAAATTTAGCTTGTTCATGAGCAGTATGATGTTGGTGAAATATGTAAATCACACTGCCCTTTTTTCTTTGATGATTCAGTATATAGAAAGCATTTCTTTTGTTCCAAGAACATCTTGACTTGTAATGAATAGTTCAATAAATCACAGTACATTTTTAATACGTTTTAGAAGCTCTATTTTTTCTTCCCCTTTGCTTTCTTTTTCCAAGAGGAAAGAGAAGGGAAAGAAAGGTGCAATTTGTAGTGATTGGCAAAAGCCTCCATATATTCACATAATTTTATTTTTATTTTTAAATAAATTATTTAATTTAATAAAATAAATTCCTATTTTTAAATTTGCAATGATAATTTTAAAAGCTCTCATGTGAGAATCTTCTCTTCAAGTGAAAGATCGGGAAAAAAAGTGAGACAGGGATAACCAAGCTGTCTCAAAATGAAGAGATGTCTCAGTCAAAAACTAATATTACCCAGCAGAACTTCTAGAAGTGTTCAAAAGTCTAGAATTTTTTACTTAAGGAGTTGGGATCCAGTCAACAAGCCCCAAATCAGTCCTTCTATATTAAAAAGAGACAAAAGGAGAGTCTAATGAGATTAAACTCATAGCCACAGAGATGATGAGAGCCAGAGACCTAGGTCTGTAAACAGCAACTCCCTTTGTTTCACACTGAATACCCTCATCTAGTTATTAGTTCTTCCTCCAGTAATCTGTCAAACAATGAGGGACTGGAGTTTTAAAAGGTGCATGGCCACAGAAAGCGAGCTAGTGCTGAGCCAGTGAAAAGGTGAGATAATGAGATTGACATTGCTGACATCAAAAACCTGGTGAGAGAAAGATTAGTTTACAATCAAATTACTCTCATATTCACTTACAGCCAAATAAGTAAAGAGGCCACCTGTATTTTCCTCACGAGTAATGGCACGGAGGCGACTATAATAAACACATGTTTTAGGCAGAAATGCATCCAGTGGAAGTTGCTAGACATACGGGTTGTTTGAGGCTAGGCAAGATTCTCCTAAATGAATGATTCACCCATAGTAATGACGCTAAGCCATTATTGAGTTTCAGTTTATATCTATTTTCATTTTTTCCAATCTGTTGCAGTGCAATTGAAGTGGCGGTATACTGTGTTGTTGTTCTAAAATATTGTTTTAAGTACATAATTCTACTCCGTTTGTGCCGGGAAAATGCCCAGACACCTTCATTAGAAATAAAGCAAATCTGTTCAACAGTACTCTGAACAGCAGTCACTGTATGCTTTATGGAACAGAAAAGCTTTAACAAACCTTATCTTGTACAATATTCATTCTGTCTATGTCTGTTTATGTTCTCAAACTTTCTGAAAATGTGGATGCAACAACAAAGTAGTGTTTAGCTACCCGCCTCTCTTGGCCAGGTGGTTGATTGCATGGTTGGGCATCTTTTTTGCAGGTGGTATACAAAATCATATACACCAGCTGCTCAGCCTACTGAGTGATACTTTGCTAAATGACACAGCCCCAGCCATACATAACAACATCTAATGATGCTACACTGATATCTTCACTAGATTCATTTAGCTCTGAAAAGAATTCTCTAAGAAAGACATTTCTATGCCTTCATTTCTGTTTCATGCTGGGTAATGTTGGCAAGAATTATTCATGACACATGTGAACAATTCAAAAAAATATTGTAAAAAAACAAGGCAGCTTTGCAGAGGTACGCTATCCACTTGATGACTTGGCATGCTGCCCCTGGTGCTTGGCATGACACCCTGGCGACTGGCACAAGGGATGCTATATACCCCTGCCATTGGGCCTCTGCTATGCTACTTGCTGTGCACGATCAATATCGACCAACTGCATAAACAACCGGATGAACCTTGTATCTGAGGGATAGCAAATAGCATTTGAATCATTTTACATAAATCTGAAAATGTAATCGCAGTTGACATTCCTATTAGTATTATATCTGAGTGCGATGATCATAATTGAATAACATTAAATTTAATTTATTGAACAGCAGTCCACTGCCCGCTTTACTGTGACTATGATCTGTGTAATGAAACCAGCAGTATGAAAAATTCTCTCAGTTTGTACACTTCCTGGACAGCAGCCAAAGTATTTATTGCTATTTATGCAATTAATGGTTATATTGATTCTTTTATTTCCCCTAGTAAATAGTAAAGTTGTGTTATGTTTTCTTAGCTCTTCAAGGTTTGTTTCAGCTGTAATTAATATGACTAGAAGAATAATACTCAATTGTTCTTAGTAACTGGTTTTCGTGTCTGCAACATTTGCAACTTACACATTGGTTTCTGGTTTGAGATGATTAAATTGATAGTGGCTCTATTGCCAAAATAGTCCCATATGCTGAAGTATGATTTATTAATGTGCAAAAATCAGAAGGTAAAACTTCACTAGCCAAAAGTCTGTGGTGGTTAATCATCTGTTCTTCCAGCTACTTCCATAATCCTCAATGTGACAATTCATCATGCTGAAATAGCAAATTCATATAAATCATATTTCCAAGTTCTACATGCAGTCAATAAAATACATTGCATATTTCCCATAAATTATGTGATATAATGTTAGTTTATTTTTCAAATTAAAAACTTTAACTACCCTATGTCTTTATCCATTGTGCCTATAAAGTAATGAGCCTCATATTGACGTATCTAGAAAATCACAGCATGCACAGGAAAGAAGGTTTGACGTCTTCTGACTTGAGAAGAATTCATAGGAATAATAGACATTCCATCTCATCTAAGATAACCAAATGTTTGAATATCATTTCCTACTTTGTTCTCATTCCTTACTGGCTAGAATTCAAATATATTTCTTAGTATATTTTCCAACTTGGAAGAGGGAGGTATAAGGAGGAAGATCAGAATTAACATCCTTTTGCATTTGCTTGCTACTGAAGCAATTAGAATAATCTGCATCCCAGTGTATATGCTCTTGTATTTTTCTTTTCTTTCAGTCCTACCCATCGCCCTAATATCAGGGGTTAGAGTGAACACTTTACATCTCCTTTCTTTCTTTTTAAACTTCTTCTCTAAAATCTATTTAGTGTCCATAATAAGAACTTAAATATGATAATATAGAGTTCCAAGCCACCTCAGTTGGTCACATGATTCATAATCATGGTTTTCTTCTCTACATAACAGAATTGTGGAGAGAAGAGATTTTCTATACTTAGTAGATACAATCCTTAAATTCTTAAATATGAAATTTGTATGAGTCAGTCTAACTTTATTTTATAAATCAAAATAAATGTATTAAATTATGCAGCATTTCAGAACACTGAGTTCTCCCTACAGGAGGATCTGTCCAAACATATACTTAGTGCTAGGAAATTCAGCAGGAAGAACATGATATTTAATGAAAATAGTCTGAATCGTGAGCTTATTCCCCTCCTTTTTCTGTTTTCTGTCTGCTATTTCTGATAAACCCGTTGTAGTATCATACTTTGCTTTTGAAATTTAGATCAACTATCATCCTTCTAAACATAGCACATCACTTGAGTGATTCATCATCTACTTCAATGTCCTGGTGGTCCTTGGGTCTGACACATAATTCTTCTTGTTGGGAGGAGAGCCCATGACTCAGTTTCTGCCAAGTTCCTTTATGAAAAAAGTAACGCAACACCTGCCATACATAGTCTGATTTTGTTGAAAATAAAAAGAAGGAAGACATTTCAGAGTCGTATGTGGAATCGTGAGTATAATTAACATATTTTGTGGTAGCACATTGCCATTCAACAAGTTGTTCCTTTCTCAAAATGCAATTACTAATACTTATATAAGAGAAATAATATTTTTTTCTGGAAAAGGACATTTGTCTTAAAGTTAGATTACCTTTAAGGCTCAAAAACATTATGTTGCAAGGGTAACATTTAGTTCAGTTATTTCTACACTGTATAAAAACTGGGAAAAGAAGACAGTTTAGGGGCAAAAACCAGGCACAGACTGACAGACCAGAGTTGAAGCACTTGATGGGCACACTGGGATACAGGCTCTAACTTCATAAGGAGCAGAAGGATGGAGACATTCTATCTTAGCTTGAGATGTAGCATAAGCTGATTCATAGTATCACTGACCTAGAAAAGGCCAGGAATGCAAACTCCTTATCACAGGATGGACTAACTCTACAACATTGCATGTTGTAAAGCAGTATCAGAGCTGGAGTGGAACTATTCCCCCCATTCACAGATTCCTGCTCTTCTGGGCAGGCAAGGTTTTCATAATTATGATTTCCTGTGAATATGGGTAAGAAAGGCTAGGGTATGCATATCTGAACATCTTTCTTGTTCACAACATCTCAGTGGCTCCTGATAACATTAATCCTGAAAAATAAAGATCTGGGATTTCAATCATAGCACAAAGGAGGGGGGTGGAATGGAGCTGCATTGGAGCCTGGGTTCTATATTTTACCAGAAATAAGTTAATGTTATTCTGAAATAAATTGTGATAATGTAATACACATATTGTAATTGCTAGAGGAACCACTAAAAATTAAGTCAAAATTATGTAGTTAAAATAATCAACAGAAGAATAAATTGTTACAATAAAAAGATTTAATAACAAAATAAGGCAATAGAGAAGCTAAGAGGAACAACAAAGACGCAGAGCAAATTGAAAACAAATACTAAAATGGTAGATGTAAATTCAACAATATAAATTAACTAAAAAGACAGAGATTTTCAGATCAGATAAAAACCAAGACTCAACTATATGATGTTTGCAAAATACATACCATAGATTCAAAATCACCAGTAAGTTGAAAGTCAAAAGGATGGCTAGATATAGAGATAGAGATAGAGATAGATTTGTGATATATAGCCAAGAACATCCATAGTAGAGCTGGAGTTGCTACATTAATATGGGATAAAATAGACTTTAGGACAAGAAATATTACTATAGACAAAGAGTGACATTTCATAATGACATAAGGATAAACCCATGAAGAACATATAGATGTTTATGCACCTAACGACTGAGCCCAAAATATTTGAAGCAAAAGCTGATAGAATTGAAAGTAGAAATAGGAAATTCATCAATATTCCTCACTCTAAATAGTTTAGAAAACACCTAGACAAAACTAGGCAAAAATCAGCAAGGATATAGAAGACTGAACAACATTATTAACCAAATTGATAAACTGTAAAAACTGATATTTTAAAACAATTCACCCAAAGACTGCAGGATATAAATTCTTTTAACTGTGTATGACATATTCAACTGGATGGCCTACATGTTGGACAACACAACAAGTGTGGATATATTTTAAAAGACTGAAATTGTATAAAATATGCTTTACCAACCAGAATTAAACAGCTTCTACAAAAGGAGAAATTAAGTACACTCCAGTATTCTACTTTAATTTTTCCCCAAAACCTATATTTGTGAGTAAATTACAAGCCAATTTGCTGAAAGTGATGTTCATTTCACCTTAAGGAGGTATTACAGGGAGAAGCTAAAATGGTAGGCTGGTTAGAAAAGAGAAGCAATTTTTATGTAGAGTAATGTGGGAAGACTCAGTGGCATAATTTTGAAATTTGAGGCTCCAAGGACTATTGTGCCAACACTACTCACCTAAACTTCTGCACCCAGAATTGTTCTTTATGTGCACGTTGCCTCTTTGCAAGTCTCTAAATTCCACAGGGAACATTGACCTATACAATAAGAGTTTTGATTGGAATAACTATAAATTAAGAAGAAAAGTTTGTCTCTAATTAGTGGTTGAGGTTCCATTGACTTACCTGTACCTTATATATAATGTTAGAAATGCAAAAGAGTTTTCTAGAGATCTAATATATATAAAAAAACTATTTCAAAGATTTTTGATTCATTATTGTTTAATATAGATGACTATACTGAAATTGGAAATCAGGAAGCTGTTAGATGTTGAGTATTTGCAAATATTAAAAAATAAAATATGTACATGTGAGGAAAAATGTAATTCAGCAGGTCTGTTTTATTCTGTTCTTGCTTATCCCTGTAGCCATGGTGATCACACTTAGTCAAACTCTGAGAAGTAGTCAACTGGAATTTTCCCATAGTTACTGGCAGATGATGTTATTCTATTTACCCAAAATGGTACATCAAGATGGACCAGGTTGTTAGCTGTTCAGAGTGAACATAAAGATTCAGGGCTGTGCCTATGATGCCTGGATTGGGGTTTGCACCATGGCTGGTCACATGGTAGGTAGGTGACCAGCTCCTTTTAAGAAATTTGAACCCAAAGACTAAGCAGGCTTTCCTGGGCAAGGACAGCTCACACAATTACCTGCATTTTCATGGTGGAGAAAAAAGATACGTCTTTGGAGGAAGGACAAGAAAGCCCGTGTTTGACTACTTCAGTCTTTGCCTATGTATCTTTTCCTGGATGTTCCTTTATTGTATCTTTTCTATAATAAATATGAGTTATGAGTATTATTATTATTTTGAGTATTATTATTTTGAGTATTATTGTTATTTTGAGTAACATAAGTTTTACAAGCTAGTGGGGCCATGGGACCACTGAGACAGTAAATTTCATAATTTCATAAATTGTTTTTTATAATTAGAGTGGTATAGTAGAATATATATACTTCATAGAATTATTCCTAGTTAATTTTTCTTTCAAAACCATTAAATTGCTCATATGACATACTTAGAGTAGCCGAATTCACAGATACAGAAAGTAGCATGGGTGTTGCCAGGGACTGGGGAGAGAGGAGTCACAGGGAGTTGTTGTAAAATGGATACAGAATTTCAGTTTAGCAAGACAAAAAAAGTTCTATGGATATATGGTGGCAACCGTTGCACAGCAATGTGAATATACTTAATGTCACTGATATGTATGCTGAAAAATGGTTATAATGGTAAATTTCATGTAATCTATATTTTATCACAATTTTAAAATATACTTTATAATTTAAAAATTAATAATATTTTAATATCAAAATGCTTAATATTGGTTGGAGTCACTGAATAAATAGCTTTTCTTTCCTGTATTTAATCACTTTTACTTCAATTCCAGTGACTGATTAGCTAAGGTCCCATATGTTAACTAATGTGTTTGAATAATTAAAACTTTCCAAGAATGAATAGCTCACCCTTTCTCAGTTCTACTTTGTCTCCCCTATTTCAGGCCTACATCTACTTCCTGAGGGTGCTTTCTAACTGCCTCCTACATCACATGTCCCTATGAGACCAGAGGGTCTGGTTAAGTCCGTGTCCCTTTCTTGTTTAAATAGCTCCTTTGACTCCTCAAAGCCAATTGTAATCTATTCTAATCCCTATAGTCTAGTCTTCAAAAATGTTTATTATCTGGCCTCATGTTACTATTTTTTCCTTCTGCGAAATATTCTATTTCCAGTCCTGAACTTCTCACTGTTACCCAAGCATGCTATTCTCAATTTATGCCTCCAAGACTTCCTCTGAATGTCTGTAGAGAATTAATTTTTCTCATTTAATGATGTGAGATAAGGTAATATATGATAGGGTACATTAATGTACCAGACCTGCTTCAATTGTCACTTCCTCTGTGAAGCCCTCCTTACACTAGTTTCTTCCAGAATTAGCACAGATTTGCACACTATCTTCCAAAAGCTTGTGGTTTATTCTTACTTTAAAGTACTATAACAGCTGCATGATTATTCTCAATTTTTTTTTCTTTAACCTTACAAAAGGAGAATTATTCTTTTCCACCAGGTTGTTGTTAGTCTTGGTCATGTTATTTGGTCTGGCCAGTAAAATATAAGTGGAATTGACATGTATCCCTTCCAGGCAGAAAGTTTAAAGTCAGAAATATTCCACAGAGAGGCTGTTCCTTTAGCTCAAGTTCCATAGTGAAAATGACTTAGAGGAAAACCACAGACTTAGTTGTGGAGATGACAGCCTTAGTTGTTATAAACCACTACGATTTGGAGGCCATTTGTTATGACTTAGATACAAGTCTTATCAATGTTCTGTTTTATTTATTTGTTTATATGGCCGGCTTTTCACACTAAACCATGAGCTTCAGAGTATCAGAAATTGTTTTTTTTTTTATTTTTGTTATTTCAGTGCCTAGCACTTTGTTCATAGATATTAAATACATTTTTTTTGTATGAGTGGACAAATAGATGAAAGAAGGGATAAAGCTTTGGAGTGACTTCAGTCATTAGTGTTCTGTTCAATTACTTGGAGTTATTTTTCACTGCAACAGAAATGTTGCTTACTCAGTATTCATATATATGAGTGTTTTCATCAACTGGTTTGTTGGGTTAATTATTTGGTCATTCCTTGAAGAGGCAGTGATTTAACCTCATAGAGATCAAAGCTACTGATGTTGCCTGAATTTAGATTAGATATGTATTGTACCTTTCTAGTGTGTGTTTCACCATTTTCTTTATGGAGTGTGAAATATATAGCCTTGTGCTATTTCTGCACCCTTCAGCCATGCATAGCCAACAAGATACTGTACGCCCTATTTCTGCTAACCTTGGCAAATTAGCAGAGGTATTTGGGTAATCAGGCAGTTGAGTGTTTGTGTATTTTATCACTTTTTATGAAAAGGGAAATGTGTTAAGGAGGATTAAACAGAAGGATAACTATAAGTGGCTTGTATCTAGAAAATTGCTGTGGTAAAAAGAAAAAAATAAAAGTGATGTCAATTACTTTATTAAAATATTGAATTTCATTCATAAGATGATAGGACAAAACCAAAATTATACAGGGTTTTTTTTTTTTGTCATTGAGAGAGAAGAGAAATATTTGTTTCCCTTTTGTCTTTTATATTTGAGAGCACTGGACCACATTTAATTCCCTGTGACTAGCTATCTGTATTTTTTTAGCTAAGATTGCAGTCCTTTGAGAACAAAGTTGACAGCTTTGAGCTGACAAAGAATCATTATAATCAGTGCTGAAGATATGAAATCACAATGAGAAAGAATTCATGTTTACAGTAGAAGGGACCACACACTGTGATAGTTTGCGTTAGAAACTCAGCAGGTGTAGTATGCAAAACTGAATCACAGTAGAGGATTTGAAGACCTCCTGATATGAAAAGGTCATTTTTGTTCAAGCATCTGTCTACTGTGTTAACATGGAAATACAATATTTCTGTCAGACTCTGCAGAAGATAACAAATTGTATATCCATGAACTCAAAGTTTCCATAGCGTTTGTGCAAAATTATATTAATTATTTACCTTAATGTTAACATCATTTGAGTGCTAGATACAAAAGAAGTTGATGAAAAGCATTATAGATGACATTACATATGTGCAAGAAAGAAAAGAATAAATTATAGACAGTAGATCTTGAAAATATATAAGAAAACAAAATCACTCAAGCGTTCTTCAGTTGTGGACCAGGCTATAGATATGAAGGTGTGACAAAGTTTAAAAAAGAGAGTGAAGCCCTATGTTCAAGTGATAACAACTCACCGTAACCATTAGGGTGCATCGAATGTAATGGCATCGTGTAAATTCTACTTTTCTTACCTGGCAAAGGGAAAGCGGCTATGTAAGGAAACTTAGATTAGTTGTCCTTAAAAAAAAAAAAAATCATCAAGTAAATGAATTGTCATTCTGTTTGAAATTTGAGTAATATTTCTTTTTTTTAATTTTTATTTTATATTGGAGTGCAGTTGAGTAACAATGCCTTATTAGTTTCAGGTGTACAGCAAAGTGATTCAGTTTTTCATATACATGTATCTATTCTTTTTAAAATTCTTTTCCCATTTAGGTTATTACAGAATATTGAGCAGAGTTCCCTGTGCTGTACAGTAAGTCTTTGTTGGTTATCTACTTTAAATATAGCAGTAATATTTTTCTTCTTCTCTTTCACTCATTCATTGTTCATCAATGGTTTATAAAAGACTTGCTATATCCAAGCACTAGAGAATCATGGAGGTATAGAATATGATCTCTCCGTATGAGGAACCGACAGACTAATGAAAGGGATGAACATATAAACATAACTACAACAATGTCATTAGAGACATAGGAGCCACGAAGAACAGATCACCTAACTCTGCCAGAGCTGCCAAAGATCCACAGAGGTGCCGGCATTAGAGTGGAGGATTTTTCTGTGGGTCCTTGCTCACCAGGTAAAGAAATGGGTCATTTACAGCTGAGAGAACATTATATAAAACGCATAGAGAAAGCAGTAAGCAGTTTATCGAAACTGGCTTTTAGAGTGTGTGTGGAAACGGCTACATGGAAAAAGAAGAGCAGATGGAAGCCAGATGACAATTTTTATTCTGTTCAATGAAAAGTCATGGTAGCGTATTAAGCAGGGAAGCGATTTTAACAAGTTTTCCATTTTTAAGAATTTGAAAGATTTTTCAGAGGAAACTAAAAATTGCAGGTAAGAAGAGCACTGGAAACCTCATACTCTCATTTTCTCCACTGCTAACTTTTTCAGTCTTGAAAGTACTTCAGAAATATTCCTTTTAAAGTTCGGTTGCCTAACAACAGCTTGAAAGTATTATTATTCTTTCACTAACATATCCTATGCAATAATGATTCAAGCCAAGGAAAAACTAATAGTGAAATATCTGGTACTAACCTTTTGGTAAGGTTGGTAATTTCCAGGTAACTAAAGTCAAAAAAAAAAAAAATCCACCAGAGCATAGCTTAGATTATCTGTAAGATACTTAACACGCCGGTCTTAGTAGAAGGATGAAGAGGTATAGTGAGAAATGGCCTTGAATTATTCCTGGGACATTCTAATTCCTTAGCCCACTGTCCCTAAAAAACTACATGCCATCCTGTAGTGTTGGACACAGGGATCTTTTGTCATCTTTTCTCCTGCGCCTGTTGCTTTGGATCAGTTTTTAAATCAAATTCCAAGCTTTGTTAACTATTATTAGTATATTTTTTCTCTTTTTTTTGCGGTACGCGGGCCTCTCACTGTTGTGGCCTCTCCCATTGCGGAGTACAGGATCCTGACGCACAGGCTCAGCGGCCATAGCTAACGGGCCCAGCCACTCCACAGCATGTGGGATCTTCCCGAACCAGGGCACGAACCCGTGTCCCCTGCATCGGCAGGCGGACTCTCAACTACTGCGCCACCAGGGAAGCCCTATTATTATTTTAGGTGGGCTACAAAGTCCATTTAAAAAGGCTCCATTGGCCAAATGATGTCTTTAAATATTTGTAAGATTATTATAGTGCTGCTTTTACCTCTTTTACCCATTAGTGAGTCTAAGTTCTCAGTCTAGCTGCATTTCTGAAAATTATAATATCCACTTAGATACCAAACACTGCACTCTCCTCAACCCTACCTCTTGAGTATCAGATTATTTACTCTCCTGGGCCAATGCTACATGTCCCTATTCAATAATTTGGCATATAATACTTTTTCCAGTTTAAAAATCTAATAAAAAATTTGAAGATTTTCACAATGTGGTGGGGGAAAATTTATGAGCATGAGAAAATATAAACACTTCTTATAGTAATAACACAATTATTAAGATTTGACTGTTTTAACCATATGGAAGACATTAATGAAATGTTATCATTTTTCATCATTAATGAAAATTATCAATGGAAATCACAAATTCACTTTTCAAACTTCTCCTTTCTTGTAGTTTTCAGTTTGACACAGTTCCTTAATCCATTCCTAAACATTCAGTTAAAACATTAACACATTACAGTAAAGTGAAGAACAACATTAATTTCAACTTTCCGTTTTTCTCTCTCTTAATGAAAGTGAATTCAGTTGTATTTAATGAGAAATTAATACTTTTACCATATTCAAAACTAGTTTGAAGTTCTTATAAAGTGCACTTTCTAATATTCAAGCAGATTTTTTAAAAGACTATTAATCTATGGCTTCATTAGGTATTTCTAAGATCAGTATATTTGAACTGGAAATATGTTTGAAAAGGAGACACAGTATGGCTGCCTGCTTTTATTAACATATGTGAATTTCATACTTTTTCTCATTCCTTCATTCAACATCCATTTGACACTCAGGGGTCAAACATTATGCCAGGTACTTCTTGAGAGAGTTTATCCTAGTAAAGGAAGATACAAATGAACACAAATACCTCTAATAAAATCTTATAGGTGAATACTAGGATATTGTAGGAGCACAGTTAGTTCTTTTTTCCATATAGTCTAATAGGAAATAAAAGCTTAAAAATAACTAGAAAATAAATTATTACACTTGTGGTAATACCAAAAGGAGAAATGCAAAGTATTAGTAAATCATTTTAAAGAGAACCAGTTAAGTAATGTATAAGTTGCATTGTATAATTCACAATAAAATTTTGTATATAACATCTCTCTTTTTTTCCTAATTGTCGATACTCTTAAGTGTCAGATGCTCTATGACTTAACAATCACTGGTGTAGTTGTTAATAATCATTATCCCATTTCATTCCTACTTCAGATCTCTGAGGTAGCCATTACTATAGCCATGTTACTGATGACCAAATGCAAGATTAGAAAAATTAAACAATTTGTGAAAATTCACTTAACTATTGGTATTAAAACAGAGATCCAAATCCAAAAGTATCTGACTCCAAATCTTATTCTCCTCCCACTGATTATAAAGTGAACAAGGTAGAGATTATTCATCTTCTATTTACAAACGAGGAAACAGATTTAGACTAATTAATTTGTCCAAAGTAAATTAGAAGGTATGTATGAAACCTGGCTTTCTGACTTAGCATTTAAAGACTTTTCATTTCAACTCATCAGCTCTACTGATTTTTCTGTGTTGTATGTTAGCATTTTAAGTAAACTAATGAGGTGAATAAAACTTGACATACATTTTCTTATGTAGATTACCTGAATGCAAAGTAATGAAATTTCTTAGCATTTAATGTATTTATCACATATGAACATTTGAAAATTTCCACTCTACTTCTATAGAACAAATAAACAAAGCTAAGAACAACTCTCCTACTCACAAAAATGAATAATTAATAATCAGTTTTTATTCATAACACTTCACAGTTGATACCAAACTATCATGAAACCATGTTCCAATAATGATTTATTTTCAAACCCAAGTTACTGGGTTTCATGAAGAGCAAATGAAGTTTTAACCTAGATTTAAAATTTTTGAAAATCAGAAGTCAGAGCACAGTAGAATTAAGTGGGTACCCATATGAAGGGTCAGCCTGGTGAGGAATATAAGAGCCCAAGAAGAGTAAAAGGCGTGCCCACAGGGGGACATGGTCTGGAGTGCTGGTGCCCAAGGGGTGTTAGAAGAGTGTCCTCACAGCTGTAAGACCCAGGTCAGAATCCAAGAACAGTAATAAGAACATCTACTGAAGGGCTATGGTGGCATTCAAATAAAAAAATGATAGTAATGATTGTAACCTTTGAATTAAAAAAGGAAACCTAAAGTCCAATCTTAACAATAAATAAATAAATGAATAAATTGAAAGTTTGCTGACAGATGTGATAATTACATATTTCTAAGTACTCCTTACAAAACTCTTATGAATTACCAAAGGAACAATAGTAAATTCACAGTTCGAGAAGCCTGGAAGACAGTACAATACTCAGTCAGAGTGAATATCATCAGTAGTGGTGAAAATCAAATTCATTCTCCATCTGATAAATGCAATGAGAAGCACCATCGTATCACTTCTGTGGTATTCTGCCAAATGCACTGTACCTAAATCTAATCATGTGGACATTTAAGACAAACCCACATTGAAGGGCATTCTAATCTGCCTGCAATCTTCAAAAGTGTTTAAGGTCATGAAAGTCAGTAGAAGACTGAGCAACTTACAAAATAAAGTCAACTAAAGATATATGGCAGTTAAATGGAGCATGTGATTTTGAATTTTATTAGGTTTCATTTGCTGCCATATAAACTACCACAAACTTAGTGGCTTAGAGTGCCTTAAATTTATTATCTTCTATAGGTCAGAATTCCAACACAGGTTCATCCCAGCCAAACTCAAGATATTGGCTTTTTTTTTTTCCTTTTTGAAGGCTGTAGGGGAGGATCCAGTTCCTTGTTCATTCAGTTGTTGGCAGAATGTAGTTCCTTACACACAGCCGCCTACATCTCAGAATCAGCAACTGGATGTGGTCAAAGTTAAATCCTTCTCCTGCTGCCATCTCTTACTCTCTGACCACAGCTGGAAAAGGTTCTCCACTGTTAAGGATTCGTGAGATTAAGTTGAGTTTACCTGGGTCGTTCTGGTTAATATTCTTGTTGTAGCAAAAATTGAGGAGAGACAGAATGATCATGTCCCAGGTCTTGGGTGAGTCCCTAGGATGGGCCATGTCGAGTGAGGGTCCTTGGCTTTGCACAGGGAAGAATTCAAGAGCAAGTCACAGTAAAGTGAAAGCAGGTTTATTTAGAGAGGTACACATTCTATAGACAGAGCGTGGGCTATCTCGGAAGGCGAGAGGCAGCCCCAGGGCATGAGGTCTTCTCAGAAAGTGAGAGTGTCCCAAGGTGTGGAAGTGGTTAGTTTTTATGGGCTGGGTAATTTCAGAGGAATATTCTAACTCACTTGGAGAAGGGGTGGGGATTTCCAGGAACTGAGGCATCATCCACTTTTTGGCCTTTTATTGTCGGGCTCAGAACTGTCCTGGTGCCTATGGGGATGTCATTTAGTATGCTAAGGCATTATAATGAGTGTATAATGAGGCTCAATGTCTACTGGAAGTAGAATTTTCCACCATCTTGGGCCTAGGAGGTTCTAATTGGTTTTTATGGTATCCTGTTCTTCTTAATGGTTGTGTCATTCTTTTAATGGTTGTGCCCTGTTCCCTTCCTTCCTGTCTCATTCTCACTTCAAGTTCCCTAACCTTAATCACATTTTGCTCCATTTTGTTATTTAAGAAAATATATTCACAGGTTCCAGCCATTACCCAGAACATACTTGAAGGCAGGTGTGTGTGGGGTGGGAGGCAGAGGGGAATTCTGTTCACTACAGGCATCTCTTTGCTCTAAAGAACATCATTGGGTAAATTGGCAAGAGTATAGGCAGTTTTAAAATTTTAAGCAAGTCCCACTGATATTGAGTGACTGTGGTCAAATAGATAGTCTTCTGAGGGATACACCAAGATGACTTGATCTTTGTAAGGGACAGGAGAGTACCAGAGATCAGTTTTGCCTCATGCCCATATATTTGTAGTATAAGCTTAAGCAGCATGAGCTAGCTAACCTGTTTATTGACACTAACTGCTAGCTTATATTTTTAGAACTTTTTAGATTCATTTTATCCAACTTTTATACAATAAGTTTTGTTGTGGAAAGGTAAGATAAGAATAACTATATTGGCATTGACATGTATACACTGATGTGTATAAAATTGATGACTAATAAGAACCTGCAGTATAAAAAAAACAAACAAACAAAACAAAAAATACTAAACTTTCATTGGGTTATTTGTATGGAAATATGTTAATATAAATGTTTCAGACATTACATGTAATTTCTAAAAATCTTACCTGATCCAGTATAATGTTATAAGTCATAATACTAGTTATTACTTTAAAATGTATATCTCAGAAATAACTAAAAAAAAAAAAAAAAGAAAAACTATAGCCACTCATTCTTATCTCTTATGCTGAGATTTCAATTCAAATTCTATATCTGAATTAGAGGATTTACACAGCAGACTTGGCTTACAAAATTCCTGTAAGAAGGTATATTAAATCTGGGAAAAACTTTTGGTTGGTTTCTTTTATTTAGTGTCATACCTATATTAGAGAAGAGTAAACTCTTAGAGTAGACAGACTTTGCTTTTGTTTTTTACAATTTGCTTTAGCTATTTACACTGGATATTCATTTACAGGCAAGAACGGTTTCACTAATCCCAATTTTCACTGTATTTTGCCAACTGAAATAGAAATCAGGTCCAAAACCCCAGAAGAATAAAGTAATTAACCTGAATATCACATTTAATCAGCTTTTCTAATACAGGTGCCCTGTAAATAATGCATGATTTCTTAAAAGAGATCAAACCAAAAATGAGTAAAGTAGACAATTACCCACTTATAGATGTGTAAGTTGGTGGGGTCTGTCTGTAAGTGTTTGCATGTGGGGTGTGTGTGCATGTATGTGTCTGTACAACAAAAGTCATAAAAATTTATATGCTGTTAAATACTATAAATGTCTAAGTTTTGGATCTGAAGAGGCTTCCTCATAATTGCTTCAAATCATTAGCAAAGAGAAATTAAATAAAACATCTAATATTACAAAAATAACTTGTTATTCACCAGGAAAAGAGAAATGATTAGGACAATTTGCTTTCAACATTCTAATTTGTATCTTAATTTCTGCTTAAGTATAATAATATACAAACCATTCATTAATTTTTTAATGTGTTGATTACACACTTTCCCTGTTTTATTTACTTCATTTATTTTTAAAATATTTATTTATTTATTTTTGGCTGTGTTGGGTCTTAGTTGTTGCTCGCAGACTTTCTCTAGTTTCGGCGAATGGGGGCTACTCTTCGTTGCAGTGCACGGGCTTCTCATTGCAGTGGCTTCTCTTGTTGCAGAGCATGGGCTCTAGGCACGCGGGCTTCAATAGTTGTGGCGCACAGGCTGAGTTGCTCCACAGCATGTGGGATCTTCCCAGACCAGAGCTCGAACCTGTGTCCCCTGAATTGGCAGGTGGATTCTTAACCACTGCACCAGCAGGGAAGCCCACTTTGCCTGTTTTAGCTTTTAAATATTTTACAAGAGATATTGTTCCAAAGATAATCATTTCAGAAGCCATATTAGAATCACTGAAAAACAGAGTAAAAAGTAAATTTCAAAGAAATAAAGTGATTTATTTGATGTTATGTTTAATAAACACCTGAATTGATAAGAGCATTTTTAAAATTCCAACCCTATATTTTTTCCACTAAATCATAAAATTGTGAAGCAAAAACTGAATACAGAAACTATAACCAAGCTTTTTGTATGACTAGTAATTAAGCTAATTTAGAAAATGAATTTTCTTTCTAAATGGTCAACGTTTTTGACAATTTTTTGCTAGCATGATTTCATTGAAATTTTGACTATAGTGTATTTTAAGTTTTTAAAAGTTTGGCTCTGTTATTCACTTTCTGTGATGGAAATCATAAAGAATGATAAAAATCACACGTTTTGTAAAGAAGAGTGGAAAATCTAGTTATATTTTGCTCATATTTCATGATCTTGTTATCAGTTGGTGTCACTAAGGTAATCATATTAGTGCTATTAAGAGAAAAAAAGTCCTTTGATAGCTTTTTGGTCCTAGGTATAATTTGAATAATCCTTATCAAAGAAAGCATTCTCTAGTAGCAAATAACAGAGTTACCTTAACTCATTCTGTTGGGACTCAAGAGACTTAAAGGATTAATGTATAATCTTAGCTCACAATTGACTGATCAGGTAAATAACAATTTTAACAAATATCTGCAAGACATAAAGTCAATTTATCACTAAGGAAATAATTTTAAACTGCACTAGTTCCTTTTTGCCATTTCACCCCTGCCAGATATTTTGCAATTCAGAGTAGGAAAATTAGAGGTAAAATATAGGAAGAAAAGGGGAGGATTTAGAATGACTAGGTTGATACATACAAACAAAAAACCTAGGAATGGTGAGAGAGTGATAGAGAAGCAAATATGACAATGTGGGAAGGAAAGATCAGCCAAATGTACAAAAGAATTTGGAAGTATAAGAAGAGATTATGAGAAATATTTCTGGAGGTATAAGTTAAATTCCTTAATTTTTTTAAAGTGTTGCAGGTTTGTGTTGGATTTGTTTTAAGATTAGACACTTTCTTAACCATCCTCCATTTCCCTGATTTGTTATCATTCTCAATATCCTCTGTGAATCAAACTTATAGATACTAATGGCACAATGGACCCTTTTGTCTAGTTGGTCATGCCCTAGTTTACACACATGGTTTTGTCACCAATGTTAAATTGTATTTGTCCTTGAAGGTATAACTTAATTAATCATTATGTAAACAGCAATGGCAACATGTAAGAGAAAGAGCATTTTTTGTTTTTATGGAAATTATATTGACTGCTCTGGATTAATACAAATAAAGTTAAGTTTCCTAAAATAATTGCACTTGAGTTAGGTGTAGACATGCTAACTGTAAAAAATTGTAAGTTACTGTAAGTCTTCTAATTATAGTGCTTTGTAGGTTTACTTAATTTATTGATCCACATGAAAGAAAAGGAAACTGAAAATCTAAGGTAATGAATTATGAGTACCTTTTATGTGTGAAAGATGACAAGGAAATACAATCAACAAACTTATACAAAAATAAAATAACTTGGCCTTAGATCAAAGAGAGGCAAAAGGATTAACATTTATGTATTGTAATTAAAAGAAAATGCCTAAATTGTTATGCACATCTTTTATGATATTCTGATATAACCAAAGGTGTTGATGAAAGACCCAATGCTGTTTCAATACTGGTACTAATGATATCCAATATGCCATTAAAGGGTTTCTTCTTCTACTACTACTATTGTTGTTGCTGTTATTATTATTATCTGGTGGCTGGGTGAGTGGGAAACTCTGCAAAGACTAAGCCAAGTAGACAACAACATTTGGGGGATATATATATTTTTAGCATTTTATGAATGACCTCTCTACCACTCTTTTTTTGTGTGTGTGGTATGCGGGCCTCTCACTGCTGTGGCCTCTCCCATTGCAGAGCACAGGCTCCAGATGCTCAGGCTCAGTGGCCATGGCTCATGGGCCCAGCCACTCTGTGGCATGTGGGATCCTCCTGGACCGGGGTACGAACCCATGTCCCCTGCATCGGCAGGCGTACTCTCAACCACTGCGCCACCAGGGAAGCCCCCTACACCATTCTTAATGGCAAAAAATTCATAAACATACATTTCTATCCTGTAAACAGAGTAGACCAACATCATTGCCATCACCTGGGAATGAGTTTCAAACTCTGATTTACTGAATCAAAATCTGCATTTTAAAAAGACCTCCCCCAAGCGATTTGTCTTAAAGTTTGAAAAGTCATGGGCCTAGAGTTTTCTGAGTGAGCATAAATAACTGATAGCATTTCAGTTATAAATGGCCAGTTTTGAAAAGATTTGAAGGGAAGATTGGGATAATGAATCTATGAGAACATAATTAACTCATATTGTATAAATTGTATGAAACTGGGGTGGATATGATTCTAAGGAAAAAGGTTAACTCTAAGGGAAAAGGTGATTTACAGAGCTCATCTTTGGGCTTAATATATATCATATCCCCAAAGATCTTAATTGAGAGTAAATATTGTTAAGGATATTAAATTCTTAGTAATTTTCTTGCTTTTTGGAGAATTGATTTGAATATACAATTGGTCACAACATGATATAAACATATTTATTCATTGAAATAAAAGAAGTACAATTGCAATATTTATTTGCAACAACAGAAACATTAATATTTAAAGCCATTTTTTGCCTTTGTCTGCTGCCGATAACTGTTTTCCTTAAAAGCACTACAAAAGACATTTTGAACAGATGGTGGCTGGTTTTCTCTATCCTGCATCCCCTCACAACTGCCACTGAGCCCCACCATTCATTAATCTTCCATAGACTTCCAGTAGCAAAGCAACTAAATTACACACATACACACACTGAGGCCAGCATTTCTGTCAAGCTTAAAATTAAACTGAAGAGCACTGTGCCAAGTCTTTTAACCAAACTTTACTATAAAACAGTTAGAAAAATAAACATTTAACTTGGAGGCTGATCCAGGAATGTGCAATCTTAAATGGGAAATTCTGGCTGGTCATTACATCTTGGACAGTCTCTATGCCCAGTGTGTCCCGAAAATTTTGGAGTGAAATTAAACCCTCAAAACATCTGGTTTGAATTCACCTTGACTCAGAACAGTTCTAAAAGAGAACTATTTCCTTAATCTTTGAAATAAGTAAAAGAACCAAAAAAATCACAAACAATAATGCTTTCACCAAAATGATCACTTGCTGTGATATCACCTACATATAAAATAATATTACATATTCTTAAATTAGTCTTGGAACGTATTATCCACACTACATATTTTCTAATGAAAGAAGTGGGTTTATCAAATATTTAAAATACTCTCTATATTTTAAATATATAGTTTTACCTTACAAGGGTAAATAATGTACATTTTCCAGGCACCTATGTTTATGGTAATTTTAACATTTTGATATAATTTCAAATTTAAACAAAATTTGCAAGAATAGTACAGAGTTTCTGCCCTTTTTACCCAGATTCATCTAATTGTTTACATTTTACCCAAATTGCTTTATTACTATTTGTCTGTATATTTTTGATATATGCATTTTATTTTTTAATACTGTTTGATTAAGTTGGAAACATGGTGACCTATATCTCTAAATTCTCCCGTGTATATTTCCTAAGACCAAAGGTTTTTTTTTTTTTTTTTTTTTTACATGATGATAGTACAGTTTTCAAAATTAAGAGATATAATATTGGTGCAATGCTATACCTAAAGTTTACTCCATATTCAAATTTAATGTCATCAGCTTGTCCAAATAATGTCTTTAGAGCTATTTTTATCTCCTGATTTAAGATCAGATTCAGCATCTCACAGCGCATTTAGCTGACATGTCTCTGGGTTCATTCACTCTGGAAAAGTTCCTCAATTGTACCTCAACAGTCCTGACCTCCACATTTTTGAAGATTTCAGGAAGTTGTTTCATAGGATGACCCTCAGTTTGGATTTATATAACTTTTTCTCATGAATTTTGGGTATTTCTCTGTATCATATCCAGAGACACATGATGTTGATTTTTCCTGTTAGGGATGATACTAACTTTGATTACTTAGTTTAGGTGGTGTTCACCATATCTTCAATGAAAAGTTACTATTTTTTCTTTGTGATTAATTTCAGACAACTTTTGAAACACATTTATACGTCATTGAAAATATTAGCAAAATTACAATCATATTTACAAAACACCAAATATCGATGATTATAATATTCTGGTTATCAGCTTTTCAGTTTTACCAAAAGTATACTTAATCACACTAGAATATAAAAAAAATCAAATGCTGTATGTGGCAAGATTTTTTTTTTTTTTTTTTTTTTTTTTGCGGTACGCAGGCCTCTCACTGTTGTGGCCTCCCCCATTGTGGAGCACAGGCTCCGGATGTGCAGGCTCAGTGGCCATGGCTCATGGGCCCAGCCACTCCATGGCATGTGGGATCATCCCGGACTGGGGAACGAACCCGTGTCACCTGCATCGGCAGGCGGACTCTCAACCACTGCATCACCAGGGAAGCCCCTGGCAACATCTTTTTGACTGTGAGGGTTTTTTTTTTTTTTTTTTTTTTTTTGTCAAATGACAAACTACAAAAGAGAAGAAACAGTTTGAAACTAAATAAAATTTCTTTATATTTCTATATTTGGGGATCACTTCTTCAAAACCATAATATATTTGATTTAAGGTAAAAAGAATAAAAAAATGAATACAAATTAGAAAGGAAGAAGTAAAACTGTCACTGCAGATGACATGATGCTATACATAGAAAATCCTACAGATGCCACCAAAAAGACAACTAGAACTCATCAATGAATTTAGTAAAGTTTCAGTATACAAAATTAATGTACAGAAATTTGTTGCATTTCTATACACTAACAACAAACCATAAGAAATAGAAATTAAAAACCAATCCTATTTACAATGACATCAAAAAGAATAAAATACTTAGGAATAAATCTAACTAACACAGTAAAGACCTGTATTTGAAAACCTTAAGGTACTGATGAAAGAAGTTGAAGACAACACAAACAGATGGAAGATATATTGTGTTCTTGGATTGGAAGAATCAATATTGTTAAAATGACCATATACCCAAGGCAAACTACAGATTCAGTGTAATACCTATCAAATTACCAAAGGCATTTTTCACAGAGCTAGAACAAATTTTTTTTTTGTATGGAAACACAAAAGACCTTGAATAGCCAAAACAATCTTGAGAAAGAAGGGCAGAGCTGGAGTAATCAAGCTCTCTGACTTCAGACTATACTACAAATCTACAGTCATCAAAACAGTATGTTACTGGCACAAAAACAGACAAATAGATCAATGTAACAGGATAGAAAGCCCAGAAATAACCCCACGGACTTATGGTCAATTAATCTATGACAAAGGAGGTAAGACTATACAATGGAAAAAAGACTGTCTCTTCAGTAAGTGGTGTTGGGAAAACTGGACAGCTAAAAGAATGAAGTTAGAACATTCTTTAACACCACACACAAAAGTAAACTCAAAATGGATTAAGGACCTAAATGTAAGGCCAGATACTGTAAAACTCCTAGAGGAAAACATAGGAAGAACACTCTTTGACATAAATTGCAGCAAAAATTTTTTGGAACTGCCTCCTAGACTAATGGAAATAAACACAAAAATAAACAAATGTGACTTAATTAAACTTAAAAGCTTTTGCATAACAAAGGAAAACATAAACAAAATGAAAAGACAACCTAGGGACTGGGAGAAAATATTTCCAAATGATGTTACCAACAAGGGATTTATTTCCAAAATATACAAACAGCTCATACAACTTAATATAAAAAAAAAAAAAAACTGAACAACCCAATCAAAAAATAGGCAGAAGACCTAAATAGACATTTCTCCAAAGAAGACATAAAGATGGCCAAAAGGCACATGAAAAGATGCTCAATATCACTAATTATCAGAGAAATGCAAATCAAAACTAAAATGAGGTATCACTTCACACCAGTCAGAATGGTCATAATTTAAATGTCTACAAGTAATAAATGCTGGAGAGGGTATGGAGAAAAAGGAACCCTCCTACACTGTTGGTAGGAATGTAAATTGGTGTAGCCACTATGGAGAATAATATGGAGGTTCCTTAAAAAACTAAAAATAGAATTACCATATGATCCTTCAATCCCATTCTTGGGCATATATCTGGAGAAAACTCAATTTTGGAAAGATACATGCACCTTGATGTTCATAGCAGCACTATTTCCAATAGCCAAAGCATGGAAGCAACCTAAATGTCCATCAACAGATGAATGGATAAATAATATATGGTATATATAGTGGAATATTACTCAGCCATGAAAAAGGATGAAATAATGCCACTTGCAGCATGATAGATGGACCTAAAGATTATCACATTAAGTGAAGGAAGTCAAACAAAGACAAATATTATATGATATCACTTATATGTGAAATCTAAAAAATGATACAAATGAACTTACTTACAAAACAGAAATAGACTCACAGACATATAAAATGAACCTATGATTACCAAAGGGGATAGCAAGGTTGAGGGGGTGAGAGATAAATTAGGAGTTTGGGATTAGAATATACACACTACTATGTATAAAACAGATAAACAACAAGGACCTACCATATAGCACAGAGAACTATATTCAATATCTTGTAATAATTTTAATGGAAAAGTATCTGAAAAAGAATATAGATAAATGGATGGATAGAGAGAGAGAGATAGACAGATATCTGAATCACTTTGCTGTACACCTGAAACTAACACAACATTGTAAATTAAATTTGTGATTGTAATTTAGAGCTAAAACTATCTTTTAGATGCACCAACTTTAGTAGAGAATTAGCATTAATGATAATTTCCCCAATCTCCATAATTATAATAATTATGGAGATTTCTACCATTGGACTAAAAAGCCCAGGATATTACATGCTTATCTTCTTCCACTGCTCTTCATATACCTTTTTATTACATATTAACTACATATCTGTTATAAAATCATGTTAAATAGCTGTCTTATGGGGCTTATGGCTTTAAATATTCAAAATATTATATTTTCACATTAATCTAAGCAGTTTTTTCCTGTAGGAAAGAATTTCATGGTTCTTCATAGAAAGGGGCAGATAAACTAACATTTATTAAGTATCTACTTTGTATCAATCTCTGTGTTAAAGGCATTTTACAACATTTTTTTTTTTTTTTTGTGTGTGTTACGCAGACCTCTCACTGTTGTGGCCTCTCCCGTTGCGGAGCACAGGCTCCGGACACACAGGCTCAGTGGCCATGGTTCCTCCACATGCTCCATGGCATGTGGGTTCTTCCCGGACCGGGGCACGAACCCATGTCCCCTGCATCGGCAGGTGGACTCTCAACCACTGCGCCACCAGGGAATCCCTACAACATAAATATTTTTAAAGGTTATCTGTGGAAATAATGAGTACATTTGAAACTAAAGAAATGGGAGCTTGCACCTAAGGTGTGTTTATAATTTGGTTTTACTGTGCACGGTTTTATTTTAGAGAACTAGTAGCATAAAGCCCAAAAGAAATCTATGAAGATGAGGAAATGAATAGTTTGTTTTTAAGAAAAAATCTTACATTAGAGAAGAAGTGGTTGTGAGTATAGCACAGGATCAACCCAGATATTGAACAGACTGGTGGATATGTTTTAATGAGGATGCTCAGAAAAGGATGGGTGAAAAGTGAAAGAGTTTTTCACAAAAACCTTTGAGACACTGAGAACTTAAGTACCTGAGTAGTACTTATATCAGCAACATGTGAAAATGAAAAATTTTGCACAGGCTTGTGTGTTTCTGAAATGGGTTGTGGACAACCAAGGAAAAGATAGTCATTAGCACTGTGGTGGTGCCTTTACAAACAATGTCTCAACAGTACTTCAGTGCTCTCATCACTGGTTATCTCCACTTATTTAGTCCATAAAGATTTTAGAGACAAAATCACACAGCAGGCACTATACTATGCACCAAAGTTCTAGCATTGAATAAAACTTCTAAGAAGAGACATTAGGTTTTGATTATGTATTGCAAAGTTCAAAGTGGTCCATGCTAAAAGCTGAGTGTATATTTATTGGACTAATGGTATACGAACACAGCTTAATGACCCGTGTCTTTGGCTGAAGCTGATGGAGTAGGAAGTTGGCCACATTGAATGTAAATTGTGAAAATCTATACTGTTATCTGAGATTTCCTAAAAGCATATATATACATATGGAGATAGCTATTGATATAAGAATCGGTAATGCTTCATGCCTATCCATGTGGCAAAAAGGTCATCTCTGAAATTTACATACTAGAAATAAAAAAGCAAAAAGTGTAAATTGATATTTCTATAAGATTTCCAACTTCACCCTACATTGCTCTATCTTTAGCCAAAGAATAAATGTTCAGCAGCAATATTATGCAATAAACATCACTTAGTGTACAACTTCCTGTTGCTGTTGTAACAAGTTGCCACAAACTTAGTGGCTCAGATCAATGCAAATGTATGGTCTTACTGTCCTAGGAAACATAAATCGGAAATGGGTCTCACTGGGCTAAAATCAAGTTGTTCGTAGGGTTGTGTTCTGTTCTGGAGGCTCTCAGGACAATCTACTCTCTTTTCCAGGTTCTAGAAGCCACCCACATTCTTTGGCTTGTGGTCCCCTTTTATCTTCAAAGTTAGCAATAGCATCTTAAGTCTTTCCCACACTGCCTCACTGTAACATGTTTCTGCCTCCTCTTCCACTTTTAAGGGCCCTGTGATTACACTGGGCCTAAGTTGGTAAACCAGGATAATCTCCCTACTTTAAAGTCTGGTGATCAGCAATCTTAATTTTACCAGCTACTTTAATTCTTTTTTTTTTTTTTTTTTTTTTTGCCATGAAGCCTAATATATTCACAGGTTCTGGGGATTAGGACGTGACCATATTTGGGTTGGGGGAGGGAGTCACTGGTCTGCCTTATCACACATATGTTGCTTAGTTGACATAGAGAGTACTAACTTGCTAAGAGATTCAGATTGCAAGTTTCATTCTGCACTTAAAAAAATGAAATTTTCTCTTGTTATTTTTCTGATCATTTAGAGACTTAAATGACAATATTATGAAATTTTATATTGTCTATAGAGCTCCGTTTGGATACTCCTACAGAACTGTTTTCCTTGGGTTAGAATTCTCAATGTGTTCAAATAAAGTAAAGCCTATGGGAATTTTTGCTTATTGCAGCAGAAAATATCATAACAATCCAGTAATAAATCCCAATTAAATTGCAAATTAATAGATGATGTATAAGTCTCTTAGACCATTTGATATGCTAGAACAGCTCAATGGGTGGCCTATAACAAGAGAAGTTTATTTGTCACAGCTCTGGAGGCTGGTTAGTCCACCAAGATCAAGGTGCTGGCAGACGTGGTGTGTGGTGAGGGCCCACTTCTGGTTCATAGACAGTCTTCTTTTACTTTGTCCTCATATGGCAGAAGCGGGGAGGGAACTTTCTGGGGCTTCCTTTATAAAAGCCTTAATATCATACATGAAGGCTTCATCCTCATGACCTAATTACCTTCCAAAGGCCCCACCTCCAAACACCAATAATTTGGAGACTAGGTTTCAATATGTGAATTTTGGGTGATACAAACATTCAGTCTATAGCAACAAACCACATCAAATATTTTCTTAAAACTGGCATGTTTCTAAGATATTTATAATTAAGACATTAGTTTGGACAACTTATCCCTCAAGGTCTGCATAAAGTCCAACAACATTTTAACTCCAAATATTGTAGTAAGTGTACAGCCATCCCAATAGTCATTCAAATTCTTAGAAGTCGAGAGATGGGGAAAGAGGCGGTCTCTGATCTCTTGGTCACTGTGGCTCCTGCTTCCTGCTTCAACAGAAGAATTGTTGCTTGGAAATTGTTTCCCCATTCTGCCATTTTTTATTATTTGTGAATATGAGTGTACATACACAGAGAAACAAAAAATTCAAAAAAATATCTCTCTATATATCATATATATGTATATATACACATAAACACTTTACTGAAGATTGGAAAGGGAAGTATAGCTAATATATACATATACAATATTTATATATATGATAGAGCTGTTGGTTTATAGCATGCAATCAATAACTACTTTTAAATTTATTTCAATTCTGAAAGCTCATTAAATTGGTTAATAATTTGATTTTTAGTTGATCAGAATTCAGTGTGTTAGAATGATCGTCTCTGAACCAAGATAGACCTGGTCTGACATCCTGGCTCTGACCCTCTGGCTCCATAATGACTCTGGTCCTTCTCGCTTTCCAGTGTCCAGCTGCCCATCTGGAAACTCAGGCCCTACTCAGGCTATGCCATCCATAGGTATACATCCAGCAGGATGGCAGGGGGGATTGATAGGCCACTGGAGCCTCCATCTGTGTAGGGTCTGATTGATGAGAGTGATCTGGAGTAATTTTTCCTCATCTGTAAAATGGGAATACTTAATCTTGTATGGGTTTCCTCCGGAATCAATGAAGTAGCTCCTGGAAATTGACTAGCAAATATAGAATTCTCACTATATAGTCTCTCTTTTTTTGCTCAAAGCTTGTGGGTACTGTTTTTTGTTATTGTTTGCAAATAACCTCATAAAATTGTTTTTATTGTTACAAGACATTCAACTGTCAACCCAACGTTTTATGCTTCACTCTTAAAAACATAAATCTAGGATTTGTCAAATTATTTAAATGTGCATGTACTATATAGAGAGAATTGTTGTAAATAGTGTGAATCAAGTCTAAAGTCATACAAATTACTGGAGCTGGAAGGTAGGGAGACTGTTAATTGGGAACACTATTGTTATTGCTTAGATGGTTTTGATACACACCTGCTGTGAATCTTGGTTTTGCCTGTCTTGCCAACCTAACAGTTTGTGCTTACCTAACTAATGAAATTCCAGGGTTCTTACAGATAATGCTGGGTGCACATGGCTCAAAAGGATTCTTATGACAAATAGGCCTTTGGGGTCCACAAACAGGACTATACATTCCCTAAAATTATAAGATTCCTTGGGGCAGTTATTGACAGCTGCTATGCGTCCATGAGTGGACTAATTGCCAATTAAATGACCCATATTGGGTGGTGCAGAAAGACTTGGGAGAAAAATCACACCCCACTGAGCTACCTTGGCATCTTAAATAGTTAGTAAACTACCTTTAATTTTAGAAAATGCATTAGGGTATGCCGAATAATAAAAAGTTCAACAAATTTTTTACCACAGTAGAGCTGGAATGTTTCCTTGACTCTGCAAAAATGGACTGGTCAAAACCAGTAATAATCTTTTATTTAAAATGATCTGTCTGGTTAAGCCTGACAATTTGGGTCAATGACCTATATAACATTATAAGTGGTGAATTACAGTTTGTGGGTGTGGGTGTGTGTCTGTGAGAGAGAGAGAGAAAGAGAGAGAGAGAGAAATACTTTAATTAGTTCTTTCAGATTTTAAACAGCTAAAATATGAGGTTAATTTAAAAAAAAAAAACTAACTTGAGTATAACTTTACAGTATTATTTCTAGTTGGTAATGTTAACTAATAAAACTGAAGCACTTTAGCTGTAGGCAATTCAACATGAAACAAAGGAAAACATTGGGGCTTCCCTGGTGGCGCAGTGGTTGAGAGTCCGCCTGCTGATGCAGGGGACACGTGTTCATGCCCCGGTCCGGGAGGATCCCACGTGCCGTGGAGTGGCTGGGCCCATGAGCCATGGCCTAGAACCTTATAGGTTTTGTTTAAAAGAATTATAAAATAGGATCAGAAGGAAAAGAATATAAATAAAATGTTATCTCACTCAAGGCATACTGATAGTACTATTCTTGGCAAAATACATATAAATACACACAAACACACACACACACACACACACACGGATGACAGGAAAAGTTGCATGAGTAAAATACATAGAATTTATTCCTACATTTAACATCAACTAACTTCTGTGTTCAATTGTGTGTTGAAAATAATTATAGGTTACAAGTTTGAAGAAATTGAAAATCATATATTACAAGATTATACTGAAAATAAATGACATTACACAGTTGACAAAAAATTAAAGTGAGAGGCTAATTGTAAACAAGACTAAAATCTGTTTAATTGTGGGAAAATGGAGAAAATTTAAAAGGCAAGTCAGGGATGCTCGCCACACTGATCACACCCCAGGAGCCCAATGTTTATCACCATCTAGGCATTTTCAAACCGTGCACAGTAATGGAAAACATTGCAGGCGAGTCACAAACTGAGATCAAGACTGTAAACAAATAGAAATACAACTTGAAGGAAAATGTGTTAGAGAAAGGTTTTAATTATTCAAAAATATTTAGAGCTGGTTAATTAAACCTAGAAAATATTATGATGTAAAGACATTTGCTGAACAAAAGTAGAATAATTGGGAACTTATTTACAGAACTTTTTATCTACAACATCAATGGTAATAAAACAAGTTATACTTAAATTAGTTTTGCAACATATTTACCCTTCAACAATTGCTAAAATAGTACGTTAGTTACATATTTAGAATTCGGTATCTCAGTTTCAATATATTTTTATTTTTTGGTAAAATTAAAACTTATTTATATCAGACATTGAATATGGTCAAGCAAAGTAGGAGGAAAGGACCTAAGGGATGGGTTACAGGCATGGAACTATACAATCTAAACCTAGGAGGAGAAAGGTATGAATATAGACAGAGAAAGTATGACACAGTTCAAAATGTGCTTTGAAGTAGGATAAATTTCTCAGGGGGGAGCTACTATTAGAAAAACATTAATTCCCTCAAAATTGATTGTAAATTTAAGAGAAATCCTCAAGATTGTGACTGAAAAACAGTATTATCTTGGTTAAAATGCAAATGTGAGTTTATATTAATGGATAATTTGGAATGCAACTAAGTGGCTTTTTTTTTACTTTAAAATATAAAGAACTATTTTAAGCTCAGCGTGAAAATAAAATCTCATATGTAAGAGAGAGAGAGGAAGTTATTGCCTTCCTCCATCTACTTTCTTCTCTCATTCCCCTAGATCCTTTTAAATAAATCTCCACCTTTCTTGGAAATGAGCCAAGTCTATTTTGGAGGAGGAGCATGGTGACTGTATATTGATAGGTTATATTCATTTCTCTCTTCCTCCTCCCTTGTTTGCTATCTCCTTGGTAAACTATAGTCTCCTGATTAGAAAGATGACTGGATTTAGGTTTCAAGTTATAAGAAGTTATAAATAGAGGGAATTGAGAGATTATAAGAGAAGGGATCTATCTAAATGGTAAAGCTCTAGTTTCTGTGCATGATGGGGAAAGTAAAAGTGGTAGTAAAAGAGTATTCAGTCATTCAATCTGATCAGGGAAGCAGATATTGATGGTGATGGTCAAGTAAACTATGACGAGTTTATAAGAATGAAGACAGCAAAATAAACACATTGTACAGAATGTGTGAAAGTTCTTGTACAAAATTATTTATTTTCCTTTTCTTTGTTTGAAATGTATCTGTAAAAGACTTCCCATTGTCAAAAAAGATGCATGTATAGTAATTAGGACTTCATTCCTCTATGTTTTCTTCCCTTATCTTACTGTCACTGTCCTGAAATATTATTTTAGAAAATTGATCAGATAACATGTTTCATATGACTTACTCTGGATATATCTAAGCTCTTCTGCACATCTAAACTTAGATGGAGATGGTCAAATGAGGGAATATCTGGGTTATGCCTTTTTTAAAGTAGTTTTCTTTCGGAACTGTCAGCATGTTGTTGAAATGTGGAATGGTAACTCTGGGTGGCCTATGAACAGTCAACAATATGTATTTAAAAGTTGCACTATTGCCAAATGGGTGTATCACCCAGTTACTCATACACTACGTTTCTGTACTGCTGGTCCTATACTAGAACCATTTTCTTTTATTGTTACTTGCTTTTTAAACTTTGTTTAAAAGAAAATCCGATTACAGCACAATTTGCCTCAAATCCATTCAAAACTGTATATTTGTTTTCCAGTTATAATTTACCACACATCCCAATTTTTATTCAAGCAGTATATCTGGAGAGTCCATGATATGCCAGACAATGCTGTAAACACTGGGAACACCAAAGAGAAGAGGGTAGACAGCAGTTCTGCTCTTATGCAGATTATATTTCAAAGGCAGAGACAAACAATATGAAGGAAATGAATAAACTGGTAAAATATTTGAAGTGGAAATAGTACTATGAAGAAAAGTGAAATAGATTAAGTGATACAGTGGGGTAATGTAAGAGACTCTACCATACTAAAAATTGTTCAGTCTGTTCTATGCATTGTCTTCTTTCTTCCTATCCTTATCGATAATCCTGAATTGCCCAATAAGTGGCTACTAAGCCACAAGAATAATTTCCCCCTATTTGGAACCATCTTTATTTATTTTATTTATTTATTTTTTTAATCGACCTTTTCATTCTTTTTAAGATTTTTTTTGATGTGGCCAATTTTTAAAGTCTTTATTGAATTTGTTACAATATTGCTTCTGTTTCATGTTTTGGTTTTTTGACCACGAGGCATGTGGGATCCTAGCTCCCTGACCAGGGATCAAACCTGCACCCCCTGCACTGAAAAGTGAAGTCTTACCCACTGAACCACCAGGGAAGTCCTGGGAACCATCTTTAAATATTTGTTTCCCAAACTTGTGAAACTTCATCTGACCACTCATGCTAAAGCTATGTAAAAATTCTGTCCTTCTTCCTCAAAGTAAAACACCTCTTTGAAGTTGTTCTCATGCACCAGCATTGTAAATAAAAGATTATGCCTAAAAGTATGACATGAAAGTAAATAGATAAATTAAAGTGGAATTCTAAAATCATTCAAATAATTTAACTGAAGTCAGGAAATGAGAAACAGAGGAACAAAAATCAGAGGAAACAAAGAACAGCAGTAAAACTGTAGACCTAAATCTTACTTTACAAGAATCTACATTTAATGTTATCATATAAACACTCCAATTACAAGGCAAAGATTACCAAAAAGTAAGACCCAACTATATGCTGTGTGCAGGGCCACTTTAATTAAAAAGTTATACATAAGTTGAAAATAAATAGGAAGGATAAATACATAGTTGGCAAACACTAAAGTTAGGACAACTTTAGTGGTTATATTAATATCAGAAAATATATTTCAAGATAAAAATTATTACTAGAGATAAAAAGAAACATTTCATAAAGGCAAACAGTAATTCATAAGGATGAAGCAACAATTATGATGGATATGTTCTGTGCCTAATAATAGAGACTGAAAATACGTAAAGCAAAAACTCACAAAATAGATAATTTCCCAATTAGAACAGGATATTTTAATACACCTCTCTCAGCAATTGACAGAACAACTATATAAAGAATCAGCAAATATACAAATTACCTAAAACACACTATTAAGCACCCTGTATTAACTGATATTTATGGAACTTTGCTCAGTAACCAACAACTGCAAAATACAAATTATTTTCAAGTAAATACATGTACATGGTTCATTCACCAAAGAAACTGTATGCTGATCATTAAAATAAGTTGCAGTAAACTTAAAATTATTGCCATCATACAGAGTCTATTCTCTGACTGCAATAGAACTAAATTAGAAACAAATATCAATTAAGATATGTGAAACTCCCCTCGAAAATTTTTTTTGAAAATTTAGCAACATACTTATAAATAATATGTGTTAAAAAAAGAAATCACAAAGAAAATAATATATTATAATAAATATAAAACATATTAAAATTTGTGGACTGCAGCTAAAATAGTACCAAGAGGGAAATTTATAGCTTGGAAAGGTAATATTTAAAAAGAAAAAAAAAGATCTGAGCTCAATAATCTAAAACTCCCTTAGGGGACTTACCTGGTGGTGCAATGGTGAAGAATCTGCCTGCCAATGCAAGGGACAGGGGTTCGATCCCTGGTCCAGGAAGGTCTCATATTCTGTGGAGCAACTAATCCCATGTACCACAACTACTGAGACTGCACTCTAGAGCCCGAGAGCCACAACTACTGAGTCCACATGACATGACTACTGAAGCCCGCATGCCTAGAGCCTGTGCTCCACAACAAGAGAAGCCACCACAATGAGAAGCCCGCACACTGCAACAAAGAGTAGCTCCCACTTGCCACAACTAGAGAAAGCCCACACGCAGCAACAAAAACCCAATGTATCCAAAAATAAATAAATAAATTTTAAAAATAAATTAAAAAAATAAAATTCCCTTAGGAAGCTAAACAAAACAAAACAATAAAAAACAACTAGGGTCAAAATAAAGTTAAAATAATAGATGAAACTAAATATTTAAAAGCAGAACTTAGTAGAATATAAGAGATAAATATAGAGAAAATGAACAATGCCAAAAACTAGACATTTAAAAAGATTAAAAAATTTATAAACTCCTAACTAAAATGATCAAGGAAAGAAGAACAAAAAATAGAAATATCAATTTTGAGGGACGGATCACTACTGCGGATCCTATAAAACATGAAAATGATAAGGGAAGTGTGAATAAATTTAGGCTAACAAATTTTAAAACTTAGAATATATGTACAAATTTCTTGAGAAATAAATCTTGTCCAAACTGGCAGAGATGAAACAGACTATCTGAATATCTCTAAAGCCATTGAAGAAATGAATTCATTATATTTTTGCATAAGAACACAACCAAAACACACACAAAAAAACTGCAAAACTAAAAAATAAACTCTAGGCCTTGATGGCTCTTCTAGAAACACATTTCCTGGGTGACTCAGAAGTTCACATATACAGCAAATATTTGGGGAAAAGGTGAGGGCTTGACAGTTATTAAAGAAGAGAATCTGGCAGTGCCCTTTCTTCCCTATTCATGTTTCTTATATAAAAGAGGCCTATGTTAGGAGAAGGTCATCATGTGAGTGAAGTATAAAGAATTTGGACTATGAACACAGTTGAACATTCAGATGACTCCAATCTTAGCCACTATCTAATCGAAATGTTTTGGAGACTCCAATGGACGAGATGTGCTGTCAAGCCATAGAACTATGGAAGATAAAACTAATTTTTTTAATACACTTTTGTTTTCTTTTCTCAGAAAGAAAAGAGATCTGATAACTTGAACAGAATTTCTTACCAGGAAAGGAGTATTTCCATCACAAAAACCTAGAATATGTAGTATGAACTTTGGGATCTTGTCAAGAGCTTAGACCTAAAGGCCTCCAAGAAGAGGATTAAAGATTGAAGGACAATAAGGAAACCATTATTGGAATCTGGCAAAAGGAAGACAGGTGTCACATATGGCTGAAAAGTTGTCAAATTCCGGAAAATAGAAATATACCTAATGAACTAATGAATTTGGTCAAGGAAATTTCCACTCAGTGTGTTGAAAGTGCAATGGATTTCTTTTAGCTGTATGTGATAAAGGATGACTACTGAGATAAACTAAAAAAGGAGATGTTCAATTTCCAGTCATGCCTAGAGGAAACATTTTTGAGTTAAAACTTGGTGGGTTCAAAATTAAAACGTTCTCATCCCTAGTCTTTCCTAGAAAAAGAATCTCAACTTAAGAAATGACCTCATCCTTCAAGACCCTTTGTTAATCTCTCAAAAAATTGTATGGCAGTGTCTAACAGATCTTCAGAAAGAGAGAAAAAGATCTCTAAGAATCTTAAGGATATTGTTCCACAGTACCCTAATTCTCAGTTTAAGGTAGAGAGAGATCTATCCTCAAAAAAGATTTCTGATTATCACTTCTGTCTGAATGGATTAAAATATAATACACAGGAGACCCAAGACATGTTTAAAGGAATTATATCAACTTGGTCTGAAAATGACAGAGCCAGTTCAAAATGAAAATAGGTTCTTTAGGCCCTAGAACTTCTAGGACCTAAAATAAGCCCTAGAACTTCTAGGGTCTAAAATAGGCCAGAAAATAGGATACGAAAGCAACTCAGCAACAAACATGGTTACTTTTCTATAGAAAAGAAAGAATGACTCAGAAAGTGGAGCTGAGAGCTCAGCAGATGCAACTAAAAAGCCACAGAGAACCATTTCCAGGAACAAGGCTATGCCTTAATCAGGAAACCAGTGATATGGACATGGCAGGATTTTGGAAATGTTATGGACTATTAATAGCTGTGTGGTCTCCCTTGTCCTTTTTTATTTTTTCTTCTTCTTTTGAATGAGAGTGTCTATTGAAGTTTTCCTAGCCAAACCTTATAATTGCATGTTGTGTGTGGAAGGCAGATAACTTTATTTTATGAAGTTTTCAGGTCACAAAGAGTCATATCCAAGGAATTAAACCCAAGGAATTGCACCAAAAACGTTCAACCCACACTTGGACCAATTTAGATGATAAGTTCCCAGGCTAGAATTTAATGACATAATGGGATGAGACTTTGGGGTATCATAGGAGAGGCTGAGTGCATTCAGAAAGTAGGAGGAATGTAAGGAACATGTGGTCAGGGGTAGCTGCAAATTCTTTACCATCCTTCCCTTTCATAGACAGAATATGGTTCCGGGATTGTTTATGTTTAAGCCAACAGAACATCGTGGAAGTAATGATGTGTCCATTCTTGGCTTATGTCTATAAAAGGATCGACAACATTTGCTTCTTCCTCTTGGAAGACAGCTACCATGTTGAACTATTTTGAGATCCCCATACGCAGAAGACCAACCTAGTCAAGTAACAGAGATCTTACAAGGAAAACACTGAGATATCAGACATGTGAGTGAAGCCTTCCTAGACTTTCCAGCCTAGAAGCTAAAATTAAGAACTGAGGTCCCAGAGGAATATCTCCAAATGACCATAACAGCTCTTTGAGCCACCTCAGGTTAGTTTATAGGCATCATGGAACTGAGACAAGCAATCCTCATATACTCTTTCTGAATTCTGGAAAAAAATTAAAAGGTGTGGTTAAACAAGTGAGAGGTGGAAGTTTATAAGGGGACATGTGCCTAAAAGGAAATTGGAGATGCCACTGAACAGAACTTGGCCAACATGAAAATTTATCCATAAGAATACTCTGTTTTTCCTAACAGGTTTTAAATTTCAAGTAAATAATCTGCAAAATTTTAGTTCCAGGATAGTAACCAAAAAAGGCTATTTCTTGAAGGGGAGGAAAGGAAATTGCAGTCATTTTTCTTTTACCAAGTGTATTTTTATTCTGACTCCTAGATTTTTATTTAGTATAAAAAGTTGTCTCATTTTAATATGACCCTTTCTAATCACCACATTAAGGAAAAAAACTAACAAGGTTGGATTAAGATCCATCATCATACTTGGTTCCAGTAATCCAACTAATCATTACAACCTGATTAGATATTCTTTTTCACATTACAATTGATCCTAAGCACTAGTAGTTTCTCATGCAATGGGGATGGAAAATCATCACACTCATTTCTAGCACATGAGTTTTCATAGAGTTCTTGGCACTGTACAAGTGTTTTAATTAGGCATGTTTTCTCATGGGAAAACATGATAAAGAAATGAAAAATACAGAGTACACGAGGAGTACATATGAAGGGTACAATACATAAGTAGGAGAAAAGGTTACAAGGGACCAAAGGGATTTCTTAGTAATTGGTTTTCTAATAATCACAAAGGGAATTCTAGAGAAAATTTCACGAATTGTGTCCTGAAGGAGTGAATAAGAATGTTTTTCCTTTAAATTCTGGAAATATCCATGGCTATTTGATACCATCGGTGAAATTTCAGATAATTATTTGCCAGTCTGGATAAATGGTTTGCAATGTAATTGTAGGTTGATGGAGACTATTTTTCTTTTTCTTTGCTGAAAACTTACTTTCTTCCAACCGAGGTTTTCACATTTGTTGAAATTACTTATGTAATTTCAATGTCAGATATAAAAATTGTCAAAATCTCTCTTTATTAAAAATAAATTAATTACTACATAATTTTAAAAATAAAATCACTATACTTATTAACATGCAATTAAATGAAGTCAAATATCACCTGGTGAAGAATGCATTCACATTTCTGTTCATACTTTCTATTTCATTTCTCAAATACAACTTCTACTTCAGTTAATTACAACAAAGTTTGTCCTAATCTCTCTGTTTTACCAGATGGAGAATACATATACTGTATTTAATATTTTTCCTTAAAAATTCTGTTTTTTCTTTACTAAATAATTATTCTTCCTTACACTTACAGGTGTGATTTAGTTTATCTTAGATAACTAAATAAGTAGAACTTCAGATAATTATTAGCATTTTAATAAATCAATAAATTGGTAAACACACTTTATTTTTTATGTGCATCTAAATTTGATCCAGATAAGAAATAACTATTATAATATTCAAATTTATAACAAGCAGATTTCTTCATTGAAGCTATTGACTTCTTTCATCACCATTTCATAAGTTGTTTTATACTTTCATTAATTAATCATGATATACAATACCTATAAACTACATTATTGGAGAATAGGACAAAATATCAATAAATTCAAACATATATACCATTTTTTAACAAATTGAACATTCTTAAGCCATATATATATATATATATATATATATATATATATGATTGTAAAATTTATGCCTGATGTCTCTATTTCCAGATAATTAAAAATGATATGTTTAATTGTCTGGAGAAGAGATGCTCTCCACTACTGTATAGTCTTCATTTCTCTAATGAATAGTGTCTAAGCAGACTGAGGAAATTTTATCAGGTAGGCTAGAACAAGCGATGAAGATTCAATTATTTTTCAATTATATTCTCTCAAAAATGTACAATGAGATGAGAAGGACTGAGAAGAAAAATTCAAACCAGCATAATTTTTACACAGACTTTCTTCTCTCAGAAAAATGTAGAATCTGAGAATACCTTTAAGCTAAAGAAGATCAGAGAAGTGTGTTATATAAGTTGTGCTTTTTTTTTCTTTCTTTCTTTTTTTTAATACTGACTTGTCACACTATACAAAGATAGTTCAAAGAAAAGAGAACTTACCAATATCTGGTTCCCAGTTTGTAAAAGAGAGTGCACTGTTTTGGGGATCCAGGTTAGTGATGACAATGGGAATTTATTTGTGTTAATCTTAAGTCGATAAGGATATTAAACTTACATTTTTTGTGTGTAAAAACCAGCAATTTATAAATATGTTTTATGAAGAGAGGATATTGTCAAAATACATTATTTTTTACATATTTATATCATATTTTTTATTTTCTCTTATAATCTTATAATTGATCTCCAACTCTACTCAGTAGCAACATTCCTCACAAAAAAAATCTTCACAAAGGATCAACTGGACTCATTTCTTCCCATGACAAACAATTTAAAAGGCATATATTCATACTTCAGGGTTATTTTCTATGTGAAGTAAATGTTTATCTTCCTGTGACTTCTACACATTTCTTCTGGGATCAAACAAAATAAGTTTTAAGTCCTTTTTCATATTGTAGGTATTTAAATATTGAAGACGATTATGATGCCTGTCTCTAGGTGTAACATACTCAATTATTTTTATAATTTGTGAAGTGACGTGTTTTGGTTACCAATACAACTTATAAAAAATATGCAATCTATAAATACTTGTTGAACAAAACAGAGAATGAAGTATTTTGTGTGGGGGAAGATAAGGAGTTAGAAAGATTAAATATATGGCCTAAAACTTTGAGGCTTGAAGGAGGCAGAACATAGTTGTAGACTCAGATCTTGCCAATGTACTCTGCTGGCTTTCCTTCACATAAGGCTGGACTTTAAATAGTGTTCATGTCAGAAGATAGGAAATGCGTTGCCATGGAGTCTACTGAAGCAAAACCATGATATCTTCTTTCTTTGCCTCATGTAACTATGCTATTTTTATAGTAATTTAGAGTTAAAAAGCATTTTCTCATACACTATTTCATTCATAGTAGAAAGATTCTAGAGTACAGGAATTCGATTCATAATCTTATTTTTTAAAGTAAATACAGGTATATATCTCTACACCAGCATGCCTATGCTGTATTAACAAAGAACATATTCACTTTTTTTAACAACAGTGTGAATAATCATATGTATTGAAATCCAGATGGTAATTGAAAGAATTATCTGTTACTGTATGTGATCTCATTTTTAGGCACTTTTTAAAAAGAAGGCATTGAAGCATGACACCCCCTTTTTCTGCCTTTGCTTTCTGTATGTTTTATGTAGGCAAAGAGTGCTTAGCAGAGCAGTGGCTTGTTCACAGGGGAATAGGGAGTTTAATGAATCATACATACTTTATTTGAAAAATATCAATAACCATTCACTGGTCTATTCTTGCATAAACTGAATAAAAATCCCCATGTAAATGGTGCACAGCTTTTTTTATGAATCATGCGCTATTTTTTAGTACAATGTTAAATCATCTTAAAACATGTAGTTTTACCTGCCAAGCCTAAGATAAATTTCCATCAGTGATTAAAAGACTAGTTCCATTCCCTATAATCCTTGTCAATTATATGAATAGGCAGTAATGGAACACTTTATTTTCTCTGGTTATTAAAACACAAAATAGTAATGCAAATGCACTGTACAATGTCTCCTTACTAGATTGGCAGTGTAATTTATTTAATCAAATACAGAAGTCAAAGACAGAGAAGCAGGAGTTAGTCTCAAAGTCTATGCGGGACAAAAATGTATTCAGTTAAGAAATGCCCACAAAAGATCAGAATGCAAATTTTAAGTCTTTCAGAGATCTCTCTCAGCCTAACAGTTGCACGTAATTTCTATTCTATGAACATTTCAATTTCATTGGTAAGGCTATAACTTTTTCATTTCTCCTCCAACATAGACCATTCACGTTTATTCTGAAGGAAGAACATGTATCCTTAATATAGATGGCTACAGGGACCGTTCATTTTAAGTTTTTAAGTCACAAAGAATAGAAATGAGTCAGATTTGAATTCATAGTGAAAGTTAAATAAAATGCATATAACAGTGTCACAAGAAGAAGATATGGAGCCCCTCCCTTTCGAATGGGGCTTATGAGGAAGGAGGGAATGAATCAGGTTTTGGTAAAACTGGGTAATGTTGCTGCCATTATCTCCATGATTCTCATGACTGGAGCTTTGAGTGAAATTTTAATAAAATTAACACTACTTTCTTGATTTATTTATTTTTTCTTTTCTTCTTAATCTTCTCTTCAAGATTAAACTCATCAGCACTTGACAAAAACTGCAAATAACAGCCAGATGCAGGAGTTGGTTTTATCTTTTTATGCAAGTATGTGGTGCTAATTAGTGCAAATTGATTAAACTTTAATTGCCTGATCCATGGCTAATTAATATTTATAAGATGAATGAGCAGGAAAACCAGACATTTATTAAAACACTTTAATGATTTTTCATATGTTTTGACAAAGCAAATCAAATAGATGTTATGAGTACAGATGTGCTAGACTAGGGGACTGTATCTGTTGCCTTCTTCTACCTGTGAATGCCCTGAAAATGTACATTAACTTTTAAATACATAAGTTGTAAACTTATTTTTCTTTAGAGTGTTTTTTCAAATTATTTTCAAACATTTTTGGTATGAGGTCAGCACATCATGTGTGACACCAATTATTGCAGTGATATATATTATTAGCACGTGTAAAATTACATGTTTGACTAGTATTATATTTTGTGTATCCATGTATTATAATAATATGTTAATGCAGTATACAATTGTAGATTTTGTAAACAATGAAATACATGACAAAATTTGTTATTTCTAAGATTTTAATCTTTTGGAAAAATAATGAATATCAATTAAGAGCATTAATTATTTGAAATTGAAAATTAAATAGACCTGATATGTTTCTATTTAACTACCTGATGCCTAAAGTTGTAATTCAGAACTCATTCTTAGTTGTGCAAAATTAATTTTACACTGTGAAAGAAGTTCACGTGTGAGGTGCACATTGTTTTAAAGAATATAAATATTTGCTTCTAAAAATGTTATTTTATGCTTGACTACTAAAGGAACTTCTATATATAATGATTTATTATAATAGAGGCTTATTTAGAAATTAAATGTCTTTGGTCATTATCTTGATAATACAGTATTCCCCTCTTGTCCATGAGAGATATGTTCCAGGACCCCCAGTGGATGCCTGAAACTGTGGGTAGTAGCAAGCCTCATATATTCTATGTTTTTTCTTATATGTACATATCTCTGATAAAGCTTAATTTATAAATTAGGCATAGTAAGAGATTAACAGCATAACAAATAATAAAATAATTATAACAATATCCTGTATTAAAAGTTATGTGACTGTGGTCTCTCTCAAAATATCTTATTGTACAAATTTCATATCTATTCCATCTTAACTAAGCACTTATTATGCACTGCAGCCATAACTTTTATAGTTTGAGGTGCAACAGAAACAGGATTTCTTTTTCCTTCTTCACAATTACATGGATAGAAGATTCATTCTTATCATAGATCTTAGAAAACTAAGCATACAATTTCTTTATTAAGTCAAGAACTTCCACAGTTTACTTAAAGGGAGCACTGTGTAGCTCCTCTTTGGCATGTCCAAATTGCCAATATCACTACCCTTGTGCTTTGGGGTCATTATTAAATAAAATAAGGGTCGCTTGAACACAAGCACTGCGATACCAAGACAGTCAAGCCCATAACCCAGAAGGCTACTAAGCGGTTAATGGATGGGATGCTTTAGACAAAAAGATGATTCGTGCCTAGAGCAGGATGGAGTGGAATGGCAGCAGGTTTCATCATGTTACTCAGAAAGATGCCCAATTTAAAATTTATGAATTTTTTATTTCTGGAATTTTCCATTTAATATTTTCAGATTGCACTTGACTGCAGGCAACTGAAACTGCAGAAAGCAAAACCACAAATAAGGGGGGGCTAATGTATTTTACAATTAATTCACACAATCAATATACCTTTGGTGAAAATATTTTATCAAAGAAAAATGTTTTGAAAAATTGTTTGTGAATGTTTATTTCCCACATTTTACATTTAAATTCTATACTTAATTCTCAACCATATCAAACCAGACAATATTTCATATTTTCTTGCATATGTACCTCCACACATTCCACTATTTTAAACAATTCTAATGAACTCAATATTTTGTAAAATGTTATTTACTGTAGTCTTAACAAAATGATTCAATGATCTTCTATATTGAATAGTTTAAAAATGTCAAAATAATCAATTACATAATTGTTACTCACTTTTAAGTTAAGGTGTAATCAATTCTAAATATAAAAGTTAGCCCCTCTTCCTTTTTTTCGGTTCTCCCATACTAAAATATTTCAGATTGTATTAAAGTTATATTAGCAGCTGTGATGGTCTTTTGATGTGTCCACTTGACTAGGCTGTAGTCCACAATTTACTTAATCACACTGTGATCTTGGTGTCATTATGAAAGTATTTTGAAGATGTGATTAAAGTTAATCATCAGTTGATAATCAGTAAATATAATCATAATTGTAAATGAGATAATCCTAGATATTCTGGCTGGACCTTATCCAAACAATTGAAAAGCCTTAAGAACAGAGCTCAGGTTTCCAAGTTGAAGAAGATATTTTACCTCTGAAAAGCAGCTTCAGCCAGGTCCCAAGAGTTCCAGTCTGCCCTCTTTACTCCTAGCCCTAGAGATTTGGGACTGACTTAGCCGTCTTCCCAATCATGTAAGCTAATTCCTTACCATAATTCTTTTAATACATATTTCCTACTGATTCTGTTTTTTTGTGGAACTCTGACTGATACAACAAGCAATATATTTTATAACTTCAGTAAGAAATCAGGGGAACAGATATGTGTGCAAATAATCACAAAACAATGAGATTAGTACTAAGCAGGTATGGACCAAGTCACACAGGGATATAAAGAATGCTCTAAAATGGGCAGAAGGACAGTATGCATGGCGTAATACTAGCATTTACACTTCGAGTGAGTAGTGGACAAGTAGAGTTGAGTAGAGCATTTCTGGCAGAGAGAACAAAGGTACCAGTGCATGAAACAAATGGAGAATAACATTCCTGTATTGATATTATGTATATTTCTTGAAGAAAAAGATAGTTTATGGAGTCTGCAACTATAGGCTTAGTTCAGATGACAAGGTGCCTGTATACCAAGAAAGGTTTGTGAACCTGTTTCTAGAAGGGTTATGATGATTAGATATATTTAGAAGGGGAAAGACAAAATCAGACTTATGTTTAGGAAAATCATTCTGGCAGAACTATGAAGGAAGGACTGACTAGATAAAGAAGGATGAGTTAAGTGGGTTTTTGGTTTGTTTGTTTGTTTTACTTTTTAAAAAAGCTATAGAGATACTAAAGTTTCAAACCAAGATAATGACCATGGGGATAGATGGTAAAGAATGAATTTGAGAGATATCAGTTAGTAGGACTAATTGAGTGTAGGCAATGAAGTTGGAGAGAAAAACTTAAACTCCTAGTGTTCTGATTTGGGCAATTATATAGTAGATTATGTTTTGCATCAAGACAGAAAATACTAAGGAATAAAGCAACATTATAGAAAAAAGATGATCGCGTTCACTGCTGAAATCTTTAACTTTTACCAGCTTAGAGATTTTCAACTGGAGATTTCTAAAAGAAAGTTCAGAAGCTCAGAAATAAGGTTATATTGGGACATGAATTTGAGGCTCATATAATAGAATGGCTGAAGATATGTAGACATAACAGTGATTTCTAATGGTGTAAATGTGTATTAGAAAAATGAATGGACAGACGAGTTTATTTTGACTCCAAACTAAGTATTCATGTTAAATACAATTTCAAGTATTCTGCATTTCTCTCAGACCATGTATTAGGATTGAAACCAATTTTATTTTATTACACTTTAAAATTTAAACCAAACTACCTGTGTTCCTTTTTTATTATTATAATATTCAAAATAGATGACCAGGTAAGACAATTTTTTATGTATTCAATATTCATCCATAACTTGGTTAATAAATTCACTCATTTTTTATTCAACTAATATTTAGCATCTAACATGTACTAAGCTGTGTGCTAGACACCAAGCATAAAATGGAGAATAAAAACCTACACCTGTGATGCTTTCAGGACACTTTTGTCTAAATATTGAAAAAAATCAACCTCTGACTAAAGAAAATAGGTAGGCATTTTAACTGTAAATAATAATTTTAATGTTAAAATGTTTTCTATACTATATCTATCCTGCCCTCATCTAGTGGGAAATTGTAGATTTCAGTCAAAGCTCTTTTGTCACAAAATTTCAGCTAAAGGAAATAATGGAGGACCTCAAAGAAGAAAGATTCTCACTTTAAGGAAGTGGATTGGAGTGGACAGGCATGGATTTCAGATCTGGAATTCAGACTTTCCTCTGTTCTTGATAACATGGGACCTTAAACATGAAACTTAACTCTCTAGTCCTCAATTTCCTCTGTTTTCATGTTGAGAATAAGACCTATCGCATTCTGGTTTTGTGAGAAGCAAATTAAATAAAAAGTATAACCCAGGACAATGTTTCATTTTTACTTGATAATCAGCTGCAAACATTACATAATGAGGAGGAGAAGGCAGAAGAGGAGGAATAGCAGAGGCAACGAAAGGAAGAGCCCCAGGGACTATGTCTCAGAAAGTCAAAAGCATCTGTGTATCTACCAAGAGAGACATAAATATACTGAAAAGATATGACATGACTCACAGAAATTAATGCTGAGAGATCCCATGTAGATGAGGATCTAGTTTCTCAGGTAAGGTCAGAATCTACTTAACCATCTGCTGAGTTTGCTTCTGATAAAGGGGACTAGTCCAGATTTTGATAAAACACTTCTCACTTTTTTCTAGAGCTCCTGGTTGGAGAAGCAAGATTCCTTTATAATTATTCTGAGCATTTCGGGCAAAGCATCCCTTATTTGCTCTACTGGACTGAATTCTTCACTATGGCAATACTTGAGTCTGTTGTAATACCTCTAAACATTTACCACTCAGAGTGTGGTCCAGTGACCAGCAACATGGCATCACCTAGGAGCTTGTTAGAAAGTCAGAACCTCAAGTTTCCCTCCCAGGTCTACTGGATCTAATTAACATGTTAACAAACCCAGGAGCTGATTTGTATACACATCAAAGTTTGAGAAGCACTGTCTAAACAACTTTTATTTCTACCTTGCCAAACATCTCTGTTTAAGGCCAATGACATCATGCCATGCAACTTGTTTAATTTATTCCCTAGCTAGATGCTTCCCTGATATAGATAGGTCCAATTAGGGTGAGAAGGCTGAGGCTTGCTAAAGTGTTATATATATTAGAAAATTCAGGTTGTGCCTCATCAAAGAAAATGAATGACTTACCAAAGAGGTTTAAAATATCCAATTGTATTGACACAATCTCTCTAAAATTTCTGAAGATTACACAAAAACAATAAAAGATAACTTAATTGTTTAATCCTTATAATTATTCTAAGTTGCAAATGTATTTTAGGCTCTTTCTCTCTTTTTTTTAGTAGGAACATTAATTATTTTTTTATTGGAGTATAATTGCTTTAAAGTGTTGTGTTGGTTTCTGCTGTACAGTGAAGTGAATCCACTATATATATACATATATCCCTTCCATCTTGGACTCCCCCCCATCCCACCCATCTAGGTCATCACAGAGCACTGAGCTGAGCTCCCTGTGCTATACAGCAGGTTCCCACTAGCTATCTATTTTACACATGGTAGTGTATTTATGTCAAGACTAATCCCCCAATTCATCCCACCCTCCCTGTTCCCCCGCTATGTCCACATGTCCGTTTTTTCATCTGCCATTCTATTCCTGCTCTGCAAATAGGTTCATCTGTACCATTTTTCTAGATTCCATCATATATGCATTAATATATGATATTTGTTTTTCTCTTTCTGACTTACTTCACTGTGTATGACAGACTCTAGGTCCATCCACATCTCTACAAATGACCCAATTTCATTTCTTTTTATGGCTGAGTAATATTCCATTATATATATGTACCACATCTTCTTTATCCATTCATCTGTCAATGGACATTTAGATTGCTTCCATGTCCTGACTATTGTAAATAGTGCTGAAATGAACATTGGGGTACATGACTCTTTTTGAATTATGGTTTTCTCAGGGTATATGCTCAGTAATGGGATGTCTGGGTCATATAATAGTTCAATTTTTAGTTTTTTAAAGAATCTCCATACTGTTCTCCACAGTGGCTGTATCAGTTTACATTCCCACCAAAAGTACAAGAGGGTTCCCTTTTCTCCACACCCTCTCCAGAATTTATTCTTTGTAGATTTTTTGATGACTGCCATTCTGACTGGTGTGAGGTGATACCTATCAGGCTCCCCCAACTTCAGACTATACTACAAAGCTACAGTAATCAAGACAGTATGGTACTGGCACAAAAACAGATCAATGGTACAAGATAGGAAGCCCAGAGATAAACCCACACACCTATGGTCACCTAATCTATGACAAAGGAGGGAAGAATATACAATGAAGATAAGACAGCCCCTTCAATAAATGGTGCTGGGAAAACTGGACAACTACATGTAAAAGAATGAAAATAGAACACTACCTAACACCATACACAAAAATGAACCCAAAATGGATTAAAGACCAAAATGTAAGATTAGACACTATACAACTCTTAGAGGAAAACACAGGGAAAACAGTCATCGACATAAATCACAGCAAGATCTTTTATGACCCACCTCCTAGAGTAATGAAAATAAAAACAAAAGTAAGTGAATGGGACCTAATTAAACTTAAAAGCTTTTGCACAGCAAAGGAAACCATAAACAAGATGAAAAGACAACTCACACAATGGGAGAAAATATTTGCAGATGAAGCAACAGACAAAGCAGCTCGATATCAAAAAACAAACAACCCAATCAAAAAATGGGCAGAAGACCTAAATAGACATTTCAGCAAAGAAGACATACAGATGGCCAAGAGGCACATGAAACAATGCTCAACAGCACTAATTATTAGACTTTACATTTTAAAAGTAATGTTCAACCTAGAGATTAAACCTAGGATCCCCCAATAAATAAAAAGAAATAATCCATGCTTTCTAACAAATCAGAAAATAAATAAAAAGGTAAGTGTCATAGTATGAAACAAGGCATATATCAAACAAAGATGTGAATTTAGTTCATTGTACTTCTACTTTCTTCATCATACAAGGACTTTCCATCATTAACTTACATTATCTTTGAAATTGCTTCTAAATCTGTGCATTACATTTCTAGAAGTTACAAACACTTAAAGAGGAATATTTCATTTTGACAATGGCTTGATGTTTGACTTACTGATTTGTACTTGTAATTTCAAAAACTGTGAAAAACCATCATGAATTGACAATTGCATTAATTAGATGAAGACTTCTCTTCCCTTAACTCTATTTGATTAGTAGCATTTTCATATTATTTTATGCATGCCCTGAGTTTGTGCATCACTACTTCATTCTTACTGTAAAATGTAGGTATTTTTTTACTTTATGTGATTTTACACATGGAGAGATAAGTAGTATTCTTGAGAATAACTGTAATTTTAGGAATGTTTCATTGATTTGCACAGGGAGTAACATCATAGCAAGAGATGGGAGGTCTGTTCTTGTTACCTAATGCTTTATAACAAACTGCTCTATAACACGGTGGTTTAAAACAACATCAACGTTTATTTTGAACAGGAATCTGCAATTTGAGTAGAGCTTGGTCGGGAGAGCTCAATTCTGTTTCAACTGTTATCAAGTGAGGTGGCTCAAAATCTATGTTCTAGAATCATCTGAATGCTCATTGACTTACATTTCTGTTAGTTGGTACTGGTTGTTGGTTGGCTGGATGTTGGCTAGGACCTTAGCTGGGCAGTTGGTTGGAACCTTTATACATGACCTCTGCACATGGTTGAGGCTTCCTTGCAGCAGTATGATACCTAGGATATAGGTTCCATGAGCGAGAGTAGAGAGAGAGAGAGAGAGACTATCATTGTTTATGATCCAGGATTGAAAGTCACATAACACCACTTTATCACATTCTATCCAATGAGGCAACCACAAAGTCCTGTCCAGTTGCAAGGGGAGACTCATCTCCTTGTTGGAGCAGTAACAAGGTTTTGGAAGAATATGTAAAAAGAGAATATTGCTGTGGTCTTTTTTGAAAAATATAAATTTCACAGGGGCAAATTCCACTTCTTAATCTAAGCAAAAGTAGAGCCTTTTACAAAAGAGTTTAATCTTCCTCCTCTATCTGGTAGCAGGAGAGAATTCTCACACACACACTGGTCCTCAGTCTTCATTAAAGACACTAAACTCACAGCATAGACTCAAAACTTTTCATAATCAGTAATACTAGGGTTTCTATGGTAGATTGTTACACTGATGGCTTCCAGTGTATGGTGTGTAGACCTCACCCACATTGATTCTGTACTTGGGCATGTAACTTAATGTGATCAATGAGATATTACAGTTGTGATCCATTCAGAGACTTGAAAAGTATTTGCACATTGGGCCTTGCCTTCTTTTGCTGCTGGGAACCTTCTGTCATGTATTTTTAAAAAGTCTAGTCTAGTATGTCAGAGGATGAGAGAGGATATGAAGAGAAAGGTCCCAGACTTTTCCATTCTACTCAAGGTCCAAATGTATGAGTAAGTGCAATCGAACCCAACACAAATTCCTGACCCACAGTATCATGAGCAAATAAATGGCAAATAAACATTGTATCAAGCTGGGAGGTTAAACATTACATTACTGTAGATTAGATAATACCAGGCATTGTGTGACAGAAACAACATACAGTGCACAAAAGAGGATTCCTTTGTCATTCAACCAATATTGTGGGGTGTTTCCACTATATAGAGTGCTAGGAAATGGCAGTTAAAATACATGCAATCTTGGAACTAAAAAAATTTCAGATTGTTTTTCCGATCAGTCGATAGGAATACTGATATTAGAAGCTCTTATCCCAGAAATCAGCTATGGCTTTTTTGCTCCTCAGAGATTTAGGTTAACTTTTACAACCTCCAAATTTACAAACCGGGAGAATCCCGAGTCTGCCACACCATTCTGAAAACTACACGCAGTTTATACTTTCTTTGTGCTCTTTGCTTCCCCGAAGACCCCATGTTGCCCACCTTTTCCAACTCGGCTTGCCTCCATCTAGATGCAAAACTTAGCCCCTTCTTTTTTCTCTGCATACAGTCCACATATTTCAATCATTTCGTGATTTTAATGACTTTATTAAATATCTGAAGGTCATAGGGAAGAATTATACTTCAGAGCATAAAGTCTTTAGTGATTAAGATGGTTCCATTGCCTCACTGCACACTTTTTCTTTTCACTTCTTTTCCATGTACTTCCTCTTCTTCTTGATAAATGTCAAATATCTCTCTTATTCTAATCCCTCAGGATGTCACTTTCAATTGGCAAACACTTATAATACTTTTTAAAAATAGATTATCCTTATACAAGGAATCTAGTGACAGTTATTTATGAACATATTCTCTCTTATTTCATAAGACCAGAAACTAGCTTAAAACTCTTCTCATCACCTCATGGCAGAAATAGCTTTAGCTAGTCAAATTCATTTAGCAAAGCAAAATAAATAAAGAGACTTGGGTTGGGGTAAAGGCATGAGTCCCAGGGGCCAAAGACATAGATGCTCAAAAAAAAAAAAAAAAAAGGCAAAAAAATTTGCAAGATCCTGTTTTCCTCCTTCCAGTGAAAATTATTAATCTTTCTGTGTGCTTTCATTGGAACAATCAAGGCAAACACAGCGGGTCATGTAGGTGGAAAACAAGATTCATGCTGAGCCAATCAGATTCCCCTGACACTTTTCCCTAAAGCTAACAAGTAAAGCTGTCTGTTAACTTTGGAATACGGACCTACGTCTGTGGGCTTGGGGCTCAGCAGCTATTTTTCACATTGTATGGAGAGAGTCGTACTTGGACAGGGAAAAATGAGGTCAGCATGCAAAGAGAAGGAGAGATAAGGAAAGCTGAAATTTAGGGGAGAAATTCATTACTTTTGTACAGATCCCCTTTGGATTTCACAAGTATGTGATCCAGTGAAATGTCTATTTTTGTAAGAATTAGAATGAGTTGAGCTCTGTAACTAAACTAACAAAAGTGCTTACTCTTGTAGCCATAGATAGTTCATGTTTAGTGTACAGGATCAAGGAAAGATTCCCTGGACAAGTAAAGAGAAACACAAAAGGTGTTCCTACTGCATGCAGTACCTAAGAAGTGGGTTCCAAGTATATACAGAGAACGCTAAGCCTTGAAGCTGTGACCCTGACGACTTAGGTAATCTTAGTGGTTTGTAAACTCATATCCACCTCAAGCCAACATTTGCATGACTTGGTGTTGTTTTCAATTCACATAGTATTAGGCAGGTTCACTTTCAGTTAGAATTAGTTTCCCATCAGATTTCTAAAAAAGAATTTAGGAACGGAAACTTTGATATCCATCTTGGGTTAATTCATATTTGCATAAAAAACTAAGAGCAACAGCTTCTCACAGTTTTAAAAATCATTATGTCTCTATATCACTCCCTATCCCAAACTCATTCTTGGCAAATTTTTAAAACCTTATTTTCCTGTATCTATCAACTGTCAACATTTACAGAAATAGCAGAACGAAAGAGCATTTTCTACACCAACAAACAGCCCAAAGGTTTTAGTGGCTTATAGCAGCAAGTGTTTGTTTCTTGCTCGTGTCTTATTAGAGCTGTGTTTTTAGGAGATTGGCTGGCTGCTGTTGGATTTGGCTGGGATCCATTAGGTTTGACTGGACTTGGCTGGACTGGACTGTATTCACCTGAGCTCTGCTATTCTTGGTTTGGCTTCATGTGTGTTCACATTCCATTAGCCAAGGAGAGTCAGATGACCAAGCTCAACAGCAGTAGAATAGAGAAGCATTCTCTGCCTAGAGATAAGACAATGAAAAGTTCCATGACAAAGGTATGAATATATAAACTACTTACAAAGAAGAAGAGAAGTGATGGGAAAATAATATAATCTACAACAGAAATAGAAGGGTTGCAGAGGTGAGGTTGGGTGGGGAAGCTGACAACTTAGATCTATTTTTATAGACCCAGCAGACATCAAGAGTTGGCAATTAGAAATCTAACCCAAATTTTGAAACCTACAGATAGAAAGAGCAAATGAATGGGAGGTACTCAGGAAATATGAAGTAGCCGTGTCATTTTCACAGGAAGATGAATCATGTACTCTAACCCTATTCCCCAGGGTATTCTAGGTAGTCACTGGGAGGTAATCTTTAACTGCATTAACTCATTCATGTTTATAATCTGCACATGCTTATAGTCTCTTTCCCCTTACATTCTTCAGTGTCTTAAAATATCCCTCTGCTCCCCTGCTAGTCACTTAACACTACTGTCAAATTCAGCATAGCAGTGGATTGTCAGCATAATAAAATAAACATTTAGGAAAGCAGACATTTTAAAGTAGACAAGTAGGTCTCTGCAGAGTAAGAGCAGACATTTCTTGCTTACTTGATGCTCTTTTTTTTAAGTATGTTAAAATTATTTGGAAAGAACATCAGATATATCAAATTTTTCATTTTTGAAAAAATGGAGAAGTACAAGTTCCTTTTAGGGATTTGAATAATTTTGAGCCTATGCAAAGAGCTTTATTCATTGAATTATCTTTCTTCCTTCTAAACTCAGCTTTACTTTTAAGTATCTGTAGGAAAATGTCATGATAGCCTTCAAGTTCACTCAGATGAAACATGCAAATAAAAGCTTCCTTTCTCTCCTGATCTTATATCCCAGCTCTGCTTTATTCTTCTCCTTTCCATCATTCACCCAGACTTCAATGGAGAAGTTCATTGAGGATCAAACAATCCAGCTGTTGTTTTCAACGTTTGCTATTTTAATGTTTATTTTCCAAATCATTCCCTATTTTTCTTCTAAAAATATACTGCCAAATCATTATTTTTTTTGGAGCAACTCTAATGCTTTCTGTTGCTAGATATCTGATCCAAATCCAATATTTTTCTTGGCAGTTAGTGAACATAATAATAAGTAGGGATTTTTTTTTTTCTCTCTACATTTACAGTTGGGGAAAAAAGACACAGTTCACAATTAAAACAAATTTAAATACTGAGGGAAATTCACACCTTAACATACATTCACAAATATTGCTCAAAGGGAGAACAACATGTTAAAGGGATGCTCTTAATGTATATTTGCACGTAGGTTTATCCTCCTCAATACCCTTTTCTTTTTTTGGATATATTTTGTGATTTAAGTAAAGATGTGCTTTCCATAGCTTTTTTTCGTTATTTTAAAAATATTTGTCAAAATGATAGTATGAACATAGAAAACAAAAAGTTTCAATGTTTAGGATGACAGTGAAAAGCGAAAGAAAATCATTTCATTCCACTCCGCCATGTTAATCCTGAAACCCAGTTTTTAATGACTCCTGGCCTTGTTCTTTTTCCTTGATTTTTTTTATAACATTAGAAAACATTTTTATATATCTGTTCACTGATTTATCGACTTAGGTCATATTTATGGCCCAAAGAACAGATTTACATTACTTAAACTATCCCCACCATCTTTTTCTAATTTCTAATAGATCTTTTAATATTTTCTCTTTTTCTGAAATTTTAATTTTTCAAGACTTTAAAAATTTTTTGTTTCCTCTAAAATAAAATTTCTTATCTCCCTCAAATTAAATATATTGAGGATTTTTTATGTTTCTACTCTTCCCTCAACCTTTTCTTTCTCCTTCTATTTCCCAATTTCTGTCCACCAGCCATTTACATCTACATTATCAAGACTGATATTTTCACTTCACTTCTTGTCAGTCATTAACTATCAAGTTTGTTTGTAACAGTGTGTCTAAAAAGTCAAGGAACATATGATTTTTAAAGAGTATATCAGTTCCATTTTCAAATTATATGGTTACATTCAACACTCAGGCATCATTTTTGGTGAAGTTCTCTGCATTTTAAGCAATGGCTTTCACTGTTAAATTAAAAACTCAAAAAGTTGGGAAATATAGGACAATATTTTTGTCTGTAATTTTATTTTAAGATTAACAACATTAACCTTTCTTCCGGTGAACCATTTAATTATTACTTTAAACTTAAAGGAGCTTCACCTCATAGGTTTTAGCTGAATTTGTTATTTTGGAGCCAAATACGTACCATTAGATGATTTAAATAACCTCCCAGGCAATTAATAAATAGTTTTATAGAAAAGCCTCCAAAACAAACCAATGAAACATGAAGTCCTGTTGCGAAATTAATAGTTAATTAAAATTAATAGGATTTAATTTTTAATAGAGTCTACATGAATTTGGTGACGAACAGTTTATCAGAGAAAAACCTGACCTACCAAAATGTAGTTTTCTGCCTAAGTGCAAAGTTTATATTTTGTTTCAACCCCAAATATATCTCGATTCTCCATACCAAAATAAGCTTACAACAGAGAATGCAGATGTATGTTTGAGTAAAAATATTAGAGAACAATAGAGAAATAATTCTTAGATTAGCATATAAATTTTAGCAGGCATTTACTGAGCACACGAGAAGAAACAAAACTCCAAAGATATTAAAAACAAAGTCTTATTATTTAAAATAATCTTTGAAGTTATTTTAGCCATAAATATGAATAATCTGCAAATAGTAATAAGTGCTCTTAAGCCAGGAACTGTTATTTAATCATCTACTCTTTCAACAAATATTTAACCTGAAGAAAAAGAGCACAAATGCCCCTGCCCTCGTGCACTTTACACTTAGTGAGGCAGACGAGTAATTATGAAATAAATAAGGAAAATTCATAGTGTGTCAGGTGGTGATTAATGTTATGAAGAAAATACAATGCAAGAAAGTGGATGGGAAAGGAGTGTACTTTGAATAAGGTGGTAAAAGTAGGTATTACTTGAGAAGAGACACTTGAAAAAAGTCCTTAAGGAAATTAGGGAATGAGTTAAGGCACGTGAGAGAATCGCCTGCAGGCAGAGGGAATAGCCAGTGTGATGGCCCTGAGGCAGATGCATGCCAAAACTGTCTAAAAAAAGCATCAAGAAAGGCAGGATCAGTGTAGCTAAATGTACATTGTGGCAGCTTGGGTATTTTCCCTCACAATTTGCCCCATATTTCTCACCACATTAATGTAGGCTATGCACAGTGTAACCAAGAATAACTTAAGGGCATTGTAAGGATTTGACTGTCACTCTAAATGAGATGGAAAGCCCTTGATAGTTTTGAGCAGAGGAGAAACCTGGTCTGTCTTAGATATTTAAAAGTTTGCTAGCTTTGAACAGGGACACCAATGAGAAGATCTGTGCAATAGTCACGTTGAAAGATGTTGTTAACTTGCATCAGTGTAGCAACATTCAAGGTTGCAAATGGTTGGATTCTTCATATATTTTGAAGGTAGAGACAGTATGATTTTCTGACAGGTTAAATGTGGGGTAAAGAGAGAAAACTCAAGGATGATTCAAACATTGTTGTCAGTAACTGGAAGAATGGAGCTACCATTTTTTTAGATGTGGGAGATTATGGATGAGACCTTTCACTCCTAAGCTAGAAAGATAGATCAGGTGTTAAATTTTGGTGATGCTAATATGGAGATATCTTATAGCAAACTGCATAGTGATGGCAAGTAGGCAATTAAATATACAATTCTAGAGTCCAGGTGAGTAGTGTAGGCTGGGAATATCAATGTATGGAGCATACTTAAAACGATGAGAAATAATCAGATCACCAAGGCAATGCAGCCAAATAAAGAAGAGAAAAGCTCTGAGTTACTCCAAATATTTAAGGTCAAGGAGAAGTGTTTACTAAAGAAGAAGGAACCAGGAGTATGTGGTATCTGGGAAGCCATAGAGATTTTTAAAAATGTATTAAGGCTTCACTGGTGGTGCAGTGGTTGAGAATCTGCCTGCTAATGCAGGGGACATGCGTTCGAGCCCTGGTCTGTGAAGATCCCACATGCCGCGGAGCAACTAGGCCCGTGAGCCACAACTACTGAGCCTGTGTTTCTGGAGCCTGTGCTCCGCAACAAGAGAGGCTGCGACAGTAAGAAGCCCGAGCACCGCGATGAAGAGTGACACCCGCTTGCCACGACTAGAGAAAGCCCTCGCACAGAAACGAAGACCCAACACAACCAAAAATAAATAAATATTTATTTTAAATGTATTAATGAAGAAAGAGTGATCAACTGTATCAAAGATTGATGGTCAGTAAGATAAATCAGACCATTGATTACCATGACAAGAGTATTTTCAGTAAAGTAGTTGGGACAAAAGCTTGATTGGAATATGGAATAGGACAAAACAGTTCGGTTATGGAAATTATAAACAACTTTTTGAGGAAATTTGCTGTGAAAAATAGCAGAGAAGTAGGATAGTAGCTAGAGGAGGGTGCGGAGTTATAAGAGATTTTGTTTTGGAGTTGAAATTTTAGTATCTCTGGATTATAGTGAGGACGATCCAATAAAGAGGGAAAATGTATGATTATTCAACATAGAGATGGAAAGATGGCTGGAGCAATGTCGCTAGAAAAGACAAGAGGGGATGGGATTTGTTGCATTAGGGATGCCATCATGTGAAGGACAACTATGAAACACAGGGATGAAGAATAGCAGAGTCTGTATAATGAGTGATTCAGACAAGAGCTCTTTACAGACTTACGTGAATGTTCAGTTCCACATAATGGTTTAGGATTACTCCTTTGTAGTACAGAGCAGATATATAACAAAACCCACTTTTTAATATTACTTCTAGTTGAACTTCCTGTGGTCAGGTTAATACACTGAAAATAGATATATAATTATCAGTGGGGGATATAAATAGTTTCTCCTAACTGATCCTCTTTTTAATTCACAAAACTCAGTTTGTAAATGACCCTTTAAAAACAGTATTTTGGGTTGAGTTAAAAGTGTCTCATGAAATACAATGAAATGTTGTAACATTAAAGTCGTTACAGTGACATGCTATGCCCTGCTGTTGTCATGCCAAGCAAGTAGCCTCCCACCCACTGATGGTCCACATTATTGAATGTTGGACAGGGAAACGAGTTTCAGTATCAACAAATCAGAGACTGAATTTTTCAAAGTGTGTGTGTGTGTGCACTCACACACATGTGCATTTATGCTATTTCAGATATTAATGTGCAGAAGGCAAAAACTTCTTGTTCTTTGCTTTCCCCATCTGTCCTCTATAGTGGAGAGATAGTCTAAAGATAGGAGATTTCACAGAGTCCTCAAAAGAATAAGGAAATTTTCATACTCACTTTCTGTAGACTAAATAGAGAATTCTCTCAGACCCAGGCAAATAGAGATTCCCTATGTGTGTGTGGGTAAATTTGAATGCATACAGACATCAGATAAATTTCCTGAAGCTGTCAAAGTAAGGGAAATCTTAAATTAATAGATTTTCTGAGAGAATACTGAACAGTTTTCGAAATATAACCATTGTCTACATTAGGAAGACTCCAGTTTTCTAACTACTTTGTTTTCACAACAAAAATCTAGCATGGCAATTGAAGCAGGAGGAACTGAAGTTATTGTGAAAAGAAACCAATAGTGCTTTAATTCCATAAATTGTCTTTCTTCTTTTTCTGCTAATTCTCAGGTAAGCTCAATACTTCATCAAACACTGATAGAGCCTTTATCCTGTGTCAGATCCCAAAAATAGACAAATGAAAAGAAAGAAAAGAAAATGGGCTTTTCCCATTTCAGTGGGGAAAGCCTGGAAACAGTTTCTCATACTCTTGGGTGACATGTAGTTGGACGGAGTAAGTGTTCAGAGTCAGGAGGAAATGGGAAAATAAGAGGAATGATCTCTGCAAAACTTATTATCAGAATGAAGATACAAGTCTTCCTTTGAGAAATGCCTCAATCCATTCCCCATCCCCCCACCAAAAGCAACACAATGTGTATTCAGTTGTCACTGCAGAGAATGCTCCATTTATTCAAAGTAGGGTCAGAATAGGAGCAACAAGCATTGGCTCTGATTCTTTCACAGGATAAAATATGCAGTCACTTAACAAAGTTCTCCAGGATCTGGTGTCAGTTCCTCTGACCTAAACTCTCCCAGACTCATTCACTCTGCTCCAGCCACACGGACTTCTGGCTGCCAAGCCTTCCAAGCACATTTCTTGGTTAGAGCCCTTGGCAATCTCCTCCTTTTTCCTGGAAGGCGCTTGTCCCAGATTATACCTAGCTCCTCTCCTCACTTGCTCCAAGTCTTTGCTCAAATCCCTTTACAAAGAGTCTTTTCTAACCATGATTCTTTAAATTGATGCCATGCCCCCTGCCCTACCGGGAAAACTCTTTATACTGATCTAGTCACGTTTTAACCTACTACTACATGTTTCATCTCTTATAATGATTTAACCTACTATATCACTTTGTAAATTATGTTTTTATGTGTTTCCTCTCATTACACTAAGCTCCACAAGGATAGGAGTTTCTCTCCAGTATATTTGTTGGTGCACCCCTAGTGCTCCGAACAGTGCCAAGCACATAACAGGACATGATCAAGTTGTTAAATGAATAAATGCTGTAAAAACATTTTTTTCTGCCTTCTTATGTTAGTTGGTGAGAAACTCATGCTTCTCATAAGCATGTGACCAATGGTGCCTTGTGTTGTTATTTTAATCATGGTGAATTTAAAAGTGGTGTAAACCATGCAATACCCAGAGGTGAAAAAACAATGTCAAAACCTTATCAAACTGCTATGGAAAATATGTTTTAATAGTAGTAACTAATAGCTACTGTGTTATAACAATCAGCACAAAAGTATATTTATTATATTTACTATAAATATTCTCTCATTAACAATTCATAACTGGTTAATTCATAACTGGTTGTAGGGAAGAAAAATCAGACAGAAGCCAGGGTGAAATTCATGTATTCAGCAGATTTTTGAGTACCAAGTAGGTGCCAAGCAGTGTTTTGTCATAAGGACTAAAGTGGTGAGTAAGAAATACCTGTAAGGAACGTGTTCTATGGACTTTACATTCTGCGTGTTCCATGTTCTCTTTTGCTCTTGATTTTGTAAAAGAGATTGCTGTGCCAGTATTCAAGGCCAGGTCTGAGATCATGCATTTGGACGGCTCTGAGAAAGACAATGCCTAGCAAAACCACAAGGGGTGTGAGTAATAAGCAATATGGTGTTTAGTAAAAATTAAACAATGTTTTGAGCTCAGGATTTCCTTCCATACCTGCTATTCACATCAGTACTGATCGCAGAACAAGACTTGAGCCTATAAGACAAAGGAAAGTAGAGACACCTGCTGGAGTGACAGGGTGAGGAAACAGGAAGAAGCTGGTGACAAAGACATTTCATCTAAGGTCACAGAAAGCAAATGGTCAGAAATGTGAATAGACAAGAAAGTTCTGACTGCTAATCAAGAGCCTTAATAATTGGATATTACTAGTGTTTTTATTATAAAATATAAAAGGGTAATAAAGAACAATTTAATACTTGGAGTATTTAATTCCAAATTATCAAGTGTTAATTGAAAACCCATTATTTTTAGCTACTAACAATTAAAGCAATTATGGGAGAGTTCAATCTCCACTACAACATATTTTTTGAGGTAAAAGATACTGAAAAGGGTATTTTCCTTTTCAAAAAAATTAAATCTCCTATGTAAATTAGAAAACAAACACTTAGGCTTCAAGAAGCCCAGCCGTTTTCGATAGATTGGATTTATTTATTTTCTAAGAGATGTAACAATGAGATAGATCTATGAGGAATGGAGGATGAGGCCCCTGAGGTCATGGTGGACGTGTTTTCTCAGTTTGCTCATGCTGTGCTAAAAAGCTGTTGTCTAAGGCAAAGGCAGCAGAAGAAAATGCATTAAAAAAAAAAAAGGGCTCCTGTGAATTTATGAGAAGTGCATCACAGAGACAAATATTTCAGCCATGCAATTCCATTCGGCCTTTTCAGCTGTGTGTCCATAGCAAGTCAACGGCTAAATTGAAAAATCAATTCCAATTTAAATTATTGGAATAAAGAACACCAGGAGTCAGAGATAAAATGGCTTTGTTCTCTGAGATCCTTTTTAATTGGAAAGTTATTTCTTCAGGGTATTCTAATGGTTCTGAGGGAAGATTGCAAAATAAAGTTGATCGGCTGGGGGAAGGTTAATAGCTAATGTGCTTTCCTTGCTGTTCAGCCGCCTCCTGTCTTTATGACATCCCCCATCATATCTGGAAGGACTGAAGATTCTAAATCATTTGATACATGCAAGGACTGTATTTTCTTTTAGTCTTTCAAAAACAATCCTGAGGCTGGAACCTTGGCAGAACTTAATTTCTCTTTCAGCCTCTCTAACCGGACTCACTTTTGCTTACAAATGTCACAGGACCTTTGTCTTCTTTCTTTTCTTTCTTCTTCTTTTTTTTTTTTTTTAAATTTTCCTGATGGGGATGTTTCTCTAACAATGGAGTGGTAATTAATGGAAATAAAAGATACCTGAAGAGGATGCTAGTAAAAGCTTTGTTCTTCAATGACGGAAAAAGAAAGAAAACACTTTGTTGGCCTGTATTAAACAGAGGACAAAAAAATAGTTATAGACTTAGTAGATGGAGAACAAAGGTACAAAGACAGGGCAAAGGAAAAAAAAGGGTAGATGTAGAGAATGTGAATAAATATTATTATCAAAAAGTTAATATTGAATGCATTGAGAAACCAAAAGTCATACTTAGAAAGCTTCAAACCAAAGTTAAAAACTAAAATTAAATTAAACATTTAATAACCTTCTCTCTGCCTGTAGAAAATTGTTTGGGGCAGCTGTAGATTAAAAACCTTAAATGAGCATTTAATTTGAAATTAATATAACAGTTATGGTATGTGTTAGGAAAAGTTACTGAGGTTTGCTTAGTGTATTTAATTACTGTAAAAGAGATAAATCTCATTGCCAGGTAATGAACTCAGAAATGCAGATACAGTAAATATGTACTTACATTCTTGTTATTAATGCATTAAATTTGTGAGAATATTTAGAAATTTAATTAGCATTTAATAAGATAGCTATAGCAAATTACAGTAGTTAGATGTTAAATGTAAATTAATATTTTTACTATCTAATTGATATTAACTAATTAATTACTGTTTATTACATGGCAGCTAGATTTATCTTTTATGGTGTTATTAAATCTCAATTAAAATGCTCTTTTAAGATGGAGCATTCAATTAAAAATAATATTCTATAAGAATTTCATAACTCCCTTCTCATCAGGACTTGGGGTACAAAATGCACCAAATCAAATAACCAAGGTGGCTTAGAAAGGAACCCAATTGGGACTGTGCTTGAGTTGTTCAGGCAATTCCAGACATTTCCAAGTAAGAAGGATTAATTTATTGAACTTCATGGGGTTTTTTTACTATTAAAGTTATAAGCATGCATAGGCCTAGAAAGACCCTAACTTGAAAATCTCTCTCCACAGTTAATGATACTGGGTTCATGAATTATTTCCTCGAGAAAAGTGACTATGTGTTATTAAAATAAAAATGCTATTTGTTATTGTTATTTCTCCCTTGGTGTGACTTAATATATCAGTTACAACACTGCAATTAATTGGGAGCAGATTTTGCTAGAGGGAGGTTAAGTAACATCATGAATTCAATAAGGGGTCAATAATCAAACGTATTAGACTGGAGGAAAAAGAAAATGAAAAAGAAGGAAATATACAAGTTGAAATTTTATTTTTCTATCAGGGTCTGGTGGCTACTGTTAATTCCTTGAATGTAGTGTGCTCTCAATAAATGTTTTCTGAATGGAATCCATTAAATCTCCCATATTTGGCACCACATAATTCCTGCAGCAACTTTATAATTATTTTGAAATCTAATCTCAGACAGTATAGAGTAGAGGTTAATTATCCCCACAATTTTAAATCCTGACTCTACCTCATTCAAGGTGTGACACCTTTGAAAAATCATATTACTATTATCATTACTATATATTACTATTCTGTGCCTTGGTATCCTCTATAATTACAGATGATAGAGCCCATCTGAGGATTATCATGAGGGCTAATGGAGTTAATAAAAAGTAAGGCACTTGAGAACAATACCTAGCACATAGCAATAACTCAATGAATGCTGATTGTTATTATAACCTCCAATTTTAAAGGAATGGTGTTCTCTAGAGTTTGCAGCTGGAGAAGATACATTATGTTCTAGCACACTAAAAACACTTGGAGAACAAATTCGCTTATTTTTATCTAGTTTTCTCCCCTTGAATAATTAATCTCAGTTGTTGTAAATATTTATCATTACGCACAAGTCATTTTTTGGCAAATCTATAAATACTATGCGATTTTAATCTTTTTCTCATGAATCAATTCTCGAAGATCCTATGTCATTTTTGTTCCTACAATCTTCAAGCATAATGAAGATATTAAATAAAACCTATCTTACATTGATTCTTGCTTCACTCTACTTGATATCTAGCATCTCAGCTCAATAAATAGCCATTCATCATTATTTTTTTAGTCAGTGTTGGGTCTTGTGACAATATTCTTGCCTAAGCTAAGTGAAATTAGTTTTCAGTTAATATTGCCCAGAATTATTTTTAAAACACAATCATTACACTGCTTATAATGCTAACAACTCATGTTTACCTCCAATATGTGAAATTTGCTCATAAATTTATTACTCAAAAATTACTTGTTTATAATATAACTTAACACTTAAAATATATTTTTTACACTCAATTTCTGTTATTTTCTGAAACAATGAGCTTAAAATCAGGAGAAACAAATTCTGATACAAGCCACCTTAGGCACACCATTTATATAATCTTAACTTACTTTTACCCTTCTGTAAAAAAGGCTTTGATAGAATAACCTTTTGAAAAACCTCTAAATCTAGCATGCTATTAAATTACACTCAAACAATAAAATTCTCTATTACTTGTGTTTGGCTTAGCATTTTTCTTTTGCTTGGCGCTTCAAAATGTTGTGTTTTTTCCCCCCAGAAATGAACGTGCTAGAAGGAATAAATTTTAATATAAAAACCATTAGCCACAAATTTAAATTAAATGGGTGATGCTATCTCCTGTTCTGTGAGGTATAGCAATGAGGATTTTAATATACTCATGATTAAAAGAATAAAAAGCAGTGAAAATAATGGATGGAAAATGTAAGTCCATGGAGGTGTGGTGTCTTGTTTTTTTGATTCTTCATCAGTCTCAGCTGATTCAGACTTGGTCTTTAGATGTGTAAGACTAAGCTCTGTGGCAGTAAAGAACTAAAGGAGAAATGACACAGGATTTGACAGATGTGTAGAAAAAAATGATTTACACAAGAAGAAAAAGAGTAAAGATGAGAAGGAGAAAAAGAAAGCAAACATTCGATCAGAGAAGCTACTGGGGGGAAAATGAGGGGAAAAAAGTGGATACAGGATACAAGAGTTCTTTGAATGTTGAGATATGTGTTTCAAATTGACTGAAAGGCACATGGGGAGGACATTGATTTTAATCACTAATATTTTTAATGGATCCAATCAGAGTTTGACACAGAGGAAAAAATAGAACTAAAAACAATGAGCTAATCACTTTGAGGACCACCTAAAAATAGCTGCAAAGAGAAGGGTTCAGTAGACAAGAAGAAACTGAAGTCACCAATAATGACAGAATTGTCTAAGAGGGGACAAAATTGAATGTTTAACTTAGCGTGGCTCCTTTGACTACAAGGTCTTACTCTCACAGGACAGGAAGCAAAGAGGAACCCAAGGATTCACTTGGCTGACAGTATGTGATGAACCACATTTTTGGATGTATTCCTCAAGTTGTTCTCATTCTGCTCTTGGCTTTTGTATGTACCTGCTCATCTATTCTTATTCTCATTCTGTCCTTTAGGTTCAATGCATGATAATGTTATAACTGCTTCACCCTCAAATTCTCCCAATCTTCTGGTTCTTCACCTTAGCTCTGATGCTTCAGTGCCCCTCAAAGGATAGTCCCCATTTTTACACAACTCTTGAACACCTGTCATGCTAGTACATCCAAGAGGAAATGGAAAACACTATTTTATAATGCCTTGACTTGCCAGCCACAAAAAGCCTTCCATATTTCACATGATACCAGTGGTGGCAGCATTAAAGAAAGAAAATGCTGGAGAAATAAATACATGGCATTATTCAGACAACACCTATTGCAGAGAAACAGGCAATAACATATTCCTTACTGGAGATTAATCTCTGAGTGGGTATTCAGATATATTGTGCAGGAGGAATGGCACAGAGCATCCTTTCAAAGATACATGAAAACAGGGCTTCCCTGGTGGCGCAGTGGTTGAGAGTCCACCTGCCGATGCAAGGGACACGGGTTCGTGGCCCGGTCTGGGAAGATCCCACATGCCGCGGAGTGGCTGGGCCCATGAGCCATGGTCGCTGAGCCTGCACGTCCGGAGCCTCTGCTCCGCAAAGGGAGAGGTCACAACAGTGAGAGTCCCACGTACCGCAAAAAAAAAAAAAAAAAAAAAAGATACATGAAAACAGCCACTCCCTCACTGCTCTGCCCATGCTACTTACATGTCACAGATGTGCCTCTTACCAGTTCTGTATGACTAGCATGCAACATCCATTATTGGACCCACAATAGTAAGCAAGTGGTGAAATGCATATATTCTCCAGCCCCCATTCTCAGAATATTGACATAATTCTGTTTGAGGGAGGAACAGTCATCTAGGTTAACAAAGGCATGAGTCTCTTACATAGACTCATGTGACCAGGGTGCCAGATCCTCACCATGCCTTCTCTCCCTTTGCTTTTCCTTCTCTTTCCCTTTTCAACTTACTTTTCTTTTCTTCCTTTTTATTTTTTCTTCTTTTTTTTCTTGCTTATTATTCTGTCTCCAAAGAGCTGCTGTCACCTGTCTAATCCTCTGCAGTGCCTCTGCCACAGCCCCCTTAGGCATCCCTACTCTCACCTGGACAGTGACAGCTGCCTCCCATCTGGCTTCTCCTCCATGACCATTCCTTACACACATCTTTAGACATTGGAGTGTACTCTGAGGCTTAAGAGATTGGCTCAAGAGACTTGGACTCACATCAAAGCTTGGCCACTGGCCTAGGTGGAAGACCTTCAACAAGTTATTTAATCCCTCTGAGCCTTAGTTTGCTAACCTGTAAATTGGGGATGGCAACCTGGCTTGTTGTAAGGATTCAATTATACTTGATTAATATGAACTTAATACTGTTCTGGCATGGTAGCTGCTACTGTAATTTTCTTCTTTTTTAATTTTATTGATGTATAGTTGATATACAATGTTGTGTTAATTTCTTCTGTACGGCAAAGTGACTTGGTTATGTATATATAAAACCGAGGGGAAAATATATATATATATATATATACACATTTTTTCACATTCTTTCCGCTATGTCTTGTCACCAGATATTGAATATAGTTCCCTGGGTTATACAGTAGGTAATACATAGATTTTTAAATCTAGGAACAGTACGATTTTATTCACTTTATATTTTAATGGATTTCCTAGTTGCTTACTTGCTGTGGTTTTGAGATTGCAACCAAGGGACCAAGGGATTCCAGAGAGACAGTATTAGCCAGTGCCATTTGAAACTGATGAATAAAATCCAGAAAAAGACAGTGTGGGTTGGCTGCAGCAGTGGCTAAGCAAACCACAGAACTATGGGGGAAAGCTTGTCATGGCACTTGGACAAAATACCAGAGCTGAACGTCAGAGCCTGGGTTTTCTTTGAGGGTTGAGGATAGATATAAGACTTCTGACTGCTAGAAAGGAGTTTTGTATCTGAGAGTAGGTCAAGTGGGAACACCATGGCATCTGGGGAATAAATTTAGGGCTACTAAAACTGTGCACTTCATACATAGTATCTTTCTAAGCATTTGGAGACACGGAGAAGAGTTTTACCCTACCTCAAACTTTAACACCCATGGAGGTCTTCACAGATCATTCTGTTAAGAAAGACAATATGGAAACCAGTTTCCTTTTGGTGAGATACTCGCAGGTGATAGAAAATGAGAAATCAGGTAAGGGAATTTTAACATGGAAACTAAATTAGGCCTTGAATATCTATTTACATAATCAAAGGAGAGATTACATTTCTACCAAATTCATCCATTTTGTTACTCTTCAGTAGCCAAAACAGTTGTGCAGTATGATGCTGTGTAAAGGCACTGGGAGAGTAGTGGTGCTGTTTCTTGGGCGTCCCTCACATTCTAAATTTGAATGCGTCCTTTATTATAAAATGCATAATTGATTTGAAAATAGTTGGAACAGAGGAAGGAAATAGAAAAGATATTTCTCTGAGTTAAAGAAATACAGAAGTTATACCAAATGGAAGTTTTTTAGAGCACTGGTTCTGAAAATTTGTTGTGAATCCCTAGGTGACACACAGGAAACTGGGATGGGAAGGATTGACTTTCCCCTGTCTTTTTACAAAGTTTTACATAATATTCTGGTACAGATCAAACTTTGAGGAACACTGAATTAAAGAGAAAATGCTGTACAAACAACAAAATAAATACACTTAGCTCCATTTACTTTTGTTTATAATTAGGTACACTTTCAACGCCACATTAGTGTGACCATTCATCTTATCTGAGTGATCAATTTTGTTTGGAAATAAAATTTTCAGCCTCTAAGTAAATGAACATAAATATAGTGTCTCACTTCAATTTTGAGATACTAATTAATAGCAAGCATCATATTAACTCTAACTAGAATAGTTATAATATTAAAAAATGAATTTCTCAAAACCATAACATCTTTAGGTATGATTATTTTTAAGAATGTATATATTAGAACTCTGCTAAGGTATTTCACCTTTTAATCCTCTTTCAAAAATTTTAATGATAAATCTTTATCTAATATTATTTTTTAAGAATATATTTAAGATATTTTTTATTCTATACTTGACACATACATGTAACTTACCCATTAATATTAGTGGAAATAAAAATGTATGTGCATTCATTGGTAGGACAATAAAATTCTTCATATCATATTTCCAAATATAAAATTATAATTTCTGAAAATGTATTTGATCTGAGCAGAAAAGCAGCCTAATGAGTAACATTTGATTGATAATACATTGCAATTCATAATTGATACAATCTTAGACCTGCCAGTGCAACAAAAGGTCACTTCGAAATTTGATGGGGGTTAGAGAATGGGATAAGTTGGAAATTATATTGTATCATATAAAGAAAGGAGATACTGACACAAATCTACTAATTCATATTAAATTAAAAATATCTTGAAAAGCATAGTAATTAACAGCAAGTTCCCAGAACTTGACATTCCACACAAATGTCACTCCCCAGGGTATTACACAGGAATTAGAGTGTCCTTTCACTGTCAGACTGATATATACCACTGAACAAGTGCTGGGAAAAAGTCAGATTCTTGGTAATGTTTGGACTTTAAATCGTAGATTACCCCCCTTACTCCTGTTTCTGTCTTTAAAAAAATAATTCTAAATCTTACTCCTTTCTTTTTATATCTTGAAGATACTGTGTACTCATGTATTTTCCTTTGCATTAAAATAAATCAAAATATTGGAGAATAGCTAAAAATGTTTTTGCAAAGTTCTCTGCAGAATGAGGCAGAGTTTAAAGTGATATCTTTATCCTATTTGAGCACAATATTTTACCCTCTGGGAAGAAAAATTTCCTCATGTATTTGTACGAACATTGTCCCCTAAAACTTCCAACATTTTTTCAACCTAAAACTACAACCACCTGTACAGAGAGACAGAGCATCAATCTACAGCCAGCCCCAACAGTCACATAAAAACCAACCTAGAGAATGAAGGCTGGGTCTGTTAAGCTAGTGGTTAATACCTAAATTTTTTATGATCATGATCAATGTTTATCATTCTCAGTCACCCTTTCCTCTTTCTTATTATTTCCTCTTTCCTCTCTTATTAGTGAAGAACCCTTGACCACATATAAACAAAAGAAAACAAGCAAACACCAAAAAACTCCTGTGTTTGAAACAAACATGTAGATAGTGGAGCCATTGGTCTGAGACATCATCAGCACTGAATGCATCGGGCCTCAAGCACGTATTTACACTACTACTTTGTTTTGTTGTTGCCAAAACAAAGACATCCCTATCATAATTAACTCATTATCCTTCATCCCATAATACTTCGTGCATCTGTTCCTTTGACCCAAGGTCTCCACTTTTGCCTCCCTCTCGCACTCTACTGTTGTATTCCCTGAGCTCTGGATCTGTGTTCTTTCTACCCTTCTCATTTTAAAACTCTTTGAACACAATCACATCTTAGTGGAAATAAAACCGCTTCCTTGTATGCTTCTTAAATGGAAACTTTCTTCTTTACATTTGGTCTGAAAATGGTATTACTGTCATCTCTTCTGTTTATTGTCCCAGATCATGAAAATCTTATGAAATCCCAGTCTTATGAAAATCCCTGCCCCTTTTGTATGGAGAAAATGGAACCCTCCTCCACTGTTGGTGGGAATATAAATTGGTGCAGTCCCTATGGAGAACAGTATAGAGGTTCATTAAAAAACTAAAAATAGAGTTACTGTATGATCTAGCAATCGTACTCCTGGGTATACATCCAGAGAAACTCTAATTTGAAAAGATACATGCACCCCAATGTCCATAGCAGCACTATTTACAATAGTCAAGACATGGAACCTAAATGTCCAGCAACAGATGAGTGGATAAAGAAGGTGTAATGTATATGTATGCAATGGAATATTACTCAGCCATAAAAAGAATGAAATAATGTCATTTGTAATATGGGTGGATCTAGAGATTATCATACTGAGTGAAGTAAGTCAGATAGAGAAATACATCATATGATAACATTTATATGTGAAATCTAAAAAATGATACAGATGAACTTATTTACAAAACAAAAACAGACTCACAGACATACATAACCATCTTATGGTTACCAAAGGGGAAAGATGGTGAGGGGTAAATTAGGAGTTTGACATTAGCAGATACAGACTACTATATATAAAATAGATAAACAACAAGGCCCTACTATATAGCACAGGGAACTATATTCAATATCTTATAATAGCCTATAATGAAAAAAAATAAGAATATGTATATGTATAATTAAATCACTTTGCAGTGCACCAGAAAGTAACACAGCATTGTAAATCAACTGTATTTCAATTAAATAAAGAAAATTCATACTCTTTTGAACGTCAGTTTATTAGGCTCTTTCACAATTCTCCCTCCTCATTGCCATCATCTATGGACTATGTTATCCACATCTAATTCATTGAAAATAATTGTGATTGTTCTCCCTAACTCTTGATATCATCATGAAGATCTTCCAAGGCCATGAAAATAAATACCCATTTGCCTGAACCGTCCCTGGTGGTGTAGTGTTAGGATTCAGCACTCTCCTATTTGCCTGATCTCTCAGCTCCTTGCCTTCATCATCTCTAGGGACTTTACTTTCATTCCATCTATTTATTCCAAAGGATGTATTCACCACTATGACTAATCAACACAGTCTGCATTCTCTTTAAACCACATCCCTATCCCTTTCCCCCACTCAATTATTCTCTAATCTGAGAAGCTATCAGATGGAAACTTCCTCATCTTACTTCCAAAAATCTACAAGGCCCCCCTGCATTACACTAATTTTCTATGCCTTCCTTTTTTTTTCAATTTAAGAATTATCCCTTTTCCTAACAAAGACAAAACCCTTCATATTTGTTCTAGATGCCAGATCTTACTATCCTATCCTATCCTATCCTCATCTTTATCTCTTCACTCTTCTATATTTTCAACTTCTCACTTTGTATGGTTCTTTCCTGACAGCATTTAAACATTATTTTGATCATCACACATAAAGCTCTTATGGTTGTTCTACTTCTATTATAAAATCTAACCAGTTGTTGACTATATACACTGCTTTCTCTTCATCTCTCCTTCATTCTTCAATAAATTCCTATATTGATTTGATTGCCAATAGTTTATTAAAATCTGCTGTGGCTAAAATCCCTATAGACATTTTTTATGCTAAGATCACTGAACAATATTTTTTATATCTCATTTGAACCTGACCACTCAGCAGTATTCTATATAGTTAACTTTCCCTCTTTCTTGAAGATACCCTTATCTTGACTTCTATGACACATTCAGATGGTATTCCCTTTTTTTTTTTTTTTTTTTTTTTTGACTTTTGGGCCACACTATGCAGCTTACAGGATCCTAGTTCCCTGATTAAGGATCGAAACCACACCCTCAGAAGTGAAAGCATGGAGTCCTAACCACTGGACCACCAGGGAATTCCTTCAGCTGGTATCCTTTAAGTCACCACTTGCCCTACCTTTGCCAGTCTCCTTCGTTACTAATTTTCTTCTAACTATTCCCTTAAAATTATTCAGGTTTCATTCCATGACTCTATTCTTTCTTAGTTTTCATAATCTACACAGTAACCTCCTTACTCCCCACATTTGTATATTATCTACACATCAATAATTCAAAATATTTTAATTCTAAACTAAACTTTCCTTTTGAACTTTGGATTAATATGTACAACTGATTGCTTAATATATCTTTATCATGCATCTCATAGATAAAAATAAATTACTGATCTTCCACTTGAAATCTGCTGATTCTCCATGTTTATTTTTAATAATCTCAGAAATTGTCATGTGACGTGTCATACCAAAAAACCAAGAGACAATTGAGACAATACTCTTTATACCCAATGTCACCTAAAGCCATATAAATTCTACTTTCAAAATACAGTACAAGTCATTCATTTCTTCCCCTCTCCTTTCGTATCACTTTCGGTCTACCTGAAATGATTTATTTCTTGATTATTACAAGGTCCTTCCAACTTTAATCCACATTTCTCTTTTGCTTCTTCTAATATAGGCAACTATTCTAATTCAGCATATAGATATAGCTATACATGAGTATATCCCACTTTACTTGTAGAAAGTGAAAATATAATTGCACCATTTATTAATACTCATAAAATTTTACATTCTCATATAGTAAGCAACCATATCAAAAAACAGAACATTACTAACACTGGGGATACCCACCTTGAACTGGCTTTAATAGATTACCCTCTCTCCTAATTTCTAACAGCATGGAATAATTTTTTTTAAATTTATTAATTTATTTATTTTTGGCTGTGTTGGGTCTTCGTTTCTGTGTGAGGGCTTTCTCTAGTTGCAGCGAGCAAGGGCCACTCTTCATCATGGTGCGTGGGCCTCTCACTGTCGTGGCCTCTCTTGTTGCAGAGCACAAGCTCCAGACGCGCAAGCTCAGTAGTTGTGGCTCACGGGTCTAGTTGCTCTGAGGCATGTGGGGTCTTCCCAGACCGGGGCTTGAACCCGTGTCCCCTGAATTGGCAGGCAAATCCTCAACCACTGTGCCACCAGGGAAACCCCAGCAAGGAATAATTTTTCCTGTCTTATCATTTACCATTTTTTATATATAGCCTTTCATTGCTAAATTTGAAATCATTTTCCACAAAAATGAAATTTCGACACCTAAGGTTTGTGATTCTTGAAATAAAAACTGAGGATACAACTTCTAGATACTCCCCACAATCACATATTATCTCTTTATGAAAAAGAAATGTAAGCCAATGAGTAAGAGTGAGAAGTAAATAAAATAAAAATACAAAAAAAAGAGGAAAATATGACTCAATAATTGAAAAACACTTCTTAGACTTAAAGCTATGCTTTAAGTCTCATTGGGCATTACTTGATTCTTGTTTTGTCATTTATTACATTAATTTAAAAGCAGAAAGTGAAAATTAGTTTGTCTTATGTCATCCATGTCTACTATGGGATTATATGTCAGTATCAATTTAATTTTAATTTAACTTACAAGTGTTCCAGTTTTTCTTTCTTTTTTACCACAATGACAATTAAAGAAACTATATATAAAATAACTTTTGAAAGAAGAGATAGAATAAGTCACAATTTGAACATTTCTGGGGTAGTGATATGAATAAAAATTGTGACAAAGCCTTTATAGAGAACTAGTATGGACCAACTACAGATTTTCTGTCCACTTTCACACAACTTACACTTTTATGTCTATTATTCAAAATCCCTCTTCTACTGAGATGGTTTAACACACTTCCCAATGGCAAAATTGGGGGGTTAACTCAAGCTATACTTGAAAGGTGGAGTAGACTATAAATATCTATTTACATAATTTAGAGGCCAGGCAAAGATTTTAATTTTAGCAAATTCATTCAATTCTGGGTAATTTCACTTTATCAAGGCTTTCCTAACTAAATGGTTTTTGTACTTTGGCACAGCAAGAAGGTCCTGGACAAAAGGAGAATCAGAGCTGAAATCCAGTTATCATGTCATTCACCAACCTAAACCCCTGAATGAACACTGAAATGTATTTGAAATTTTTCCTGTGAAGAGGAAGAGATATAAAACCAAATGAAATGGGCAGTCTCAGGTGCCACCTACTACCAGGAAGATAGACTCTGAAACATGAGTCTACCCAAGTTAAGGGCCTGCTTTCATGAAAATCAAAACTTCTTAGAGACACATAACAAAATTCATATTTTCTACAGGGTGTCATTTATATTGCTCAAAATATATTTTAAAAATTAATGAAGACATGAAGAAATAGGAAACTGTGACTCAAAGGCAAGGAAAAAGGCAGTAACAATAAAGCAAACCTGAGAGGGATGGCTTCAAGACAGCGGAAGAGCAACACACAGAGATCACCTTTCTCCCCACAAATACATCAGAAATACATCTACACGTGGAACAACCCCTACAGAACACCTACTGAATGCTGGCAGAAGACCTCAGACCTCCCAAAAGACAAGAAAATCCCCACGTACATGGGTAGGGCAAAAGAAAAAAGAATAAATAGAGACAAAAGAATAGGGACGGGATCTGCACCAGTGGGAGGGAGCTGTGAAGGAGGAAAGGTTTCAACACACTAGGAAGCCCCTTTGTGGGCGGAGACTGCGGGTGGTGGAGTGGGGAAGCCTCAAAGCCACGGGGGAGAGCACAGCAACAGGGGTGCAGAGGGCAAAGCAGAGAGATTCCCGCACAGATGATCGGTGCCGACCAGCACTCACCAGCCCGAGAGGCTTGTCTGCTCACCCGCTGGGGTGGGTGGGGGCTGGGATCTGGGACCCTGGCTTCGGAGGTCGGATCCCAGGGAGAGGACTGGGGTTGGTGGTGTGAACACAGCCTGAAAGGGGCTAGTGCACCACGGCTAGCCAGGAGGGAGTCCAGGAAAAGGTCTGGAGCTGCTGAAGAGGCAAAAGACTTTTCCCTCCCTCTTTGTTTCCTGGTACGCAAGGAGAGGGGATAAAGGACGCTGCTTAAAGGAGCTCCAGAGACGGTCGTGAGTCGCAGCTATCAGCGCAGACCCCGGAGACGGGCATGAGATGCTAAGGCTGTTGCTACAGCCACCAAGAAGCCTGTGTGCAAGCACAGGTCACTATCCACACCTCCCCTCCCGGAAGCCTGTTCAGCCCGCCACTGCCAGGGTCCCGTGATCCAGGGACAACATCCCCAGGAGAACGCATGGCACGCCTCAGGCTGGTGCAACGTCACGCTGGCCTCTGCCGCAGCAGGCTCGCCCTGCATTCCGCACCCCTCCCTCCCCTGGCCTGAGTAAGCCACAACCGCTGAATCAGCTGCTCCCTTAACCCAGTCCTGTATGAGCAAAGAAAAGACGCCCTCAAGTGACCTACACGCAGAGGCAGGGCCAAATCCAAAGCTGAACCCCGGGAGCTGTGCGAACAAAGAAGAGAAAGGGAAATGTCTCCCAGCAGCCTCAGGAGCAGCAGATTAAATCTCCACAATCAACTAGAGGTACCCTGCATCTGTGGAATACGTGAAAAGAAAACAAACGATCCCAAACTGAGGAGGTCGAGGTTGGGAGCAACAGTATATATATATTTTTCCCCTTTTTCTCTTTCTCTGATTGTCTATGTGTATGCTTCTGCATGTGGCTTTATCTGTATACCTTTGTTTTTACAATTTGTCCTAGGGTTCTTTCTGTCCGTTTTTGGGGTTTTGTTTTTTGGTTTTTGGGTTTTTTGCTGTACACAGGCCTCTCGTTGATGTGGCCTCTCCCATTGTGGAGCACAGGCTCCGGATGTGCAGGCTCAGTGGCCATGGCTCACAGGCCCAGCCGCTCCTCAGCATGTGGGATCTTCCCAGACCGGGGCACAAATGATATCTCCTGCATCGGCACACAGACTCTCATCCACGGTGCCACCAGGGAAGCTCCTGTTTTTCTTTCTTTTTTTTAATAGTATAGTTTTTAGAACTTGTTATCGTTGGTGGATTTCTTTTTTGGTTTGGCTGCTCTCTTCTTTCTTTCTTTCTTCTTTTTTTTATTACTTTTTAAAAATTCTTTTTTTTAATACTTATATTTTACTTCCTATTTTAATAACATTTAATTTTACTTTATTTTATTTTATCTTCTTCTTTCTTTCTTTCTTTTTTTCCTCACTTTTATTCTGAGCCGTATGGATGAAAGGCTCTTGGTGCTGCAGTCAGGAATCAGTGCTGTGCCTCTGAGGTGGGAGAGCCAACTTCAGGACACTGGTCCACAAGAGAACTCTCAGCTCCACATAATATCAAACAACAAAAATCTCCCAGAGATCTCCACCTCAATGCCAAGACCCAGCTCCACTCAACGACCAGCAAGCTACAGTGCTGGACACCTTATGCCAAACAACTAGCAAGACAGGAACACAACCACACCCATTAGCCGAGAAGCTGCCTAAAATCATAATAAGGTCACAGACACCCCAAAACACACCACCAGATGTGGACCTGCCCACCAGAAAGACAAGATCCAGCCTCATCCACCACAACACAGGCACTAATCCCCTCCACCAGGATACCTACACAACCCACTGAACCAACCTTAGCCACTGGGGACAGACACCAGAAACAAAGGGAACTACGAACCTGCACCCTGTGAAAAGGAGACCCCAAACACAGTAAGTTAAGCAAAATGAGAAGACAGAGAAACACGCAGGGGATGAAGGAGCAAGGCAAAACCCCACCAGACCTAACAAATGAAAAGGAAATAGGCAGTCTACCTGGAAAAGAATTCAGAATAATGATAGTAAAGATTATCCAGCAGCTGGGAAATAGAATAGAGAAAATACAGGAAAGGTTTAACAAGGACCCAGAAGAAATAAAGAGCAAACAAACAGTGATGAACCACACAATAAATGAAATTAAAAATTCTCTCAAAGGGATCAATAGCAGAATAACTGAGGCAGAAAAAATGGATAAGTGACCTGGAAGATAAAGTAGTAGAAATAACTACTGCAGAGCAGAATAAAGAAAAAAGAATGAAAAGAATTGAGCACAGTCTCAGAGACCACTGGAACAACATTAAATGCAACAACATTTGAATCATAGGGGCCCCAGAAGAAGAAGAGAAAAAGAAATAGACTGAGAAAATATTTGAAGAGATTACAGTTGAAAACTTCCCCAGTATGGGAAAGGAAATAGTTAATCAAGTCCAGGAAGCACAGAGAGTCCCATACAGGATAAATCCAAGGAGAAAAATGTGAAGACACATAATAATCAAATGATCAAAAATTAAATACAAAGAAAAAATATTAAAAACAGCAAGTGAAAAACAACAAATAACAAACAAAGGAATCCCCATAAGGTTAACAGCTGAACTTTCAGCAAAAAGCTGCAAGACGGAAGGGAGTGACAGGACATATTTTAAGTGATGAAGGAGAAAAACTACAAACAAGATTACTGTACCAGCAAGGATCTCATTCAGATTTGACACAGAAATTAAAACCTTTACAGAAAAGAAAAAGCTAAGAGAATTCAGGACCACAAAACCAGCTTTACAACATATGCGAAAGGAACTTCTCTAGGCAGGAAACACGAGAGGAGGAAAAGACCTACAATTACAAACCCAAAACGACTAAGAAAATGGTAATAGGAACATACATATTGATAATTACCTTAAATGTAAATGGATTAAATGCTCCAACCAAATGACATAGACTGGCTGAATATATACAAGACAAGACCCATATATATGCTGTCTAAAAGAGACCCACTTCACACCTAGGGACACATACATACAGACCAAAAGTGAGGGGATGGAAAAAGATATTCCATGAAAATGGAAATCAAAAGAAAGCTGGAGTAGCAATTTTCATATCAGACAAAATAGACTTTAAAACAAAGACTATTACAAGAGACAAAGAAGGACATTACATAATGATCAAGGGGTCAATCCAAGAAGAAGATATAACAATTGTAAATATTTATGCACCCAACATAGAAGCACCTCAATACATAAGGCAAATACTAACAGCCATAAAAGGGGAAATTGACAGTAACACAATCATAGTAGGGGAATTTAACACCCCACTTTCACCAATGGACAGATCATCCAAAATGAAAATAAATAAGGAAACACACACTTTAAATGATACATTAAACAAGATAGACTTAATTGATATTTACAGGACATTCCATACAAAAACAACAGAATACACATTCTTCTCAGGTGCTCATGGAACATTCTCAGGATAGATCATATCTTGGATCACAAATCAAGCCTTGATAAATTTAAGAAAATTTAAATAAATAATCCCTTTATTATGTAGAGGGAACTTTCCTCCACATAATAAAGGCCATATATGACAAACCCACAGCCAACATGGTCCTCAGTGTTGAAAAACTGAAACCTTTTCCACTAAGATCAGGAACAAGACAAGGTTGCCCACTCTCACCACTATTATTCCACATAGCTTTGGAAGTTTTAGCCAAAGCAATCAGAGAAGAAAAAGAAATAAAAGGAATCCAAATTGAAAAAGAAGAAGTAAAGCTGTCACTGTTGCAGATGACATGATACCATACATAGAGAATCCTAAAGATGCTACCAGAAAACTACTAGAGCTAATCAATGAATTTGGTAAAGTAGCAGGAAACAAAATTAATGCACAGAAATCTCTGGCATTCCTATACACTAATGATGAAACATCTGAAAATGAAATTAAGAAAACTCTCCCATTTACTATTGCCACAAAAAGAATAAAATATCTAGGAATAAACCTACCTAAGGAGACAAAAGACCTACCTGTATGCAGAAAATTATAAGACACTGATGAAAGAAATTAAAGATGATACAAATAGATGGAGAGATATACCATGTTCGTGGATTGGAAGAATCAACATTGTGAAAATGGCTCTACTACCCAAAGGAATCTACAGATTCAGTGCCATCCCTATCAAACTACCACTGGCATTTTTCACAGAATTAGAACAAAAAATTTCACAATTTGTATGGAAACACAAAAGACCCCGAATAGCCAAAGAAATCTTGAGAAAAAAAAAACGGAGCTGAAGGAATCAGGCTCCCTGACTTCAGACTATGCTACAAAGCTACAGTAATCAAGACAGTATGGTGCTGGCATAAAAACAGAAATATAGATCAATGGAACAGGATAGAAAGCCCAGAGATAAACCCACGCATGTATGGTCACCTTATCTTTGATAAAGGACGCATGAATATACAGTGGAGAAAAGGCAGCTTCTTCAATAAGTGGTGCTGGAAAACCGGACAGCTACATGTAAAAGATTGAAATTAGAACACTCCCTAACACCATACACAAAAATAAACTCAAAATGGATTAAAGACCTAAATGTAAGGCCAGACACCATCAAACTCCTAGTGGAAAACATAGGCAGAACACTCTATGATATAAATCACAGCAAGTTCCTTTTTGACCCACCTCCTAGAGAAATGGAAATATAAACAAAAATAAACAAATGGGACCTAATGAAACTTAAAAGCTTTTGTACAGCAAAGGAAATCATTAACAAGACGCAAAGACTACTCTCAGAATGGGAGATAATATTTGCAAATGAAGCAACTGACAAAGGATTCATCTCCAAAATTTACAAGTAGCTCATTCAGCTCAATGTCAAAAATCAAACAACCCAATCCAAAAATGGACAGAAGACCTAAATAGACATTTCTCCAAAGAAGATATACAGATTGCCAACAAACACATAGAAGGATGCTCAACACCATTAATCATTAGAGAAATGCAAATCAAAACTACAATGAGATATCATCTCACACCAGTCAGAATAGCCATCATCAAAAAATCTACAGACAATAAATGCTGGAGAGGCTGTGGCGAAAAGAGAACCCTCTTGCACTGTTGATGGGAATGTAAATTGATACAGCTGCTATGGAGAACAGTATGGAGTTTCCTTAAAAAACAAAAAATAGAACTACCATATGACCCAGCAGTCCCACTACTGGGTATATACTCTGAGAAAACCATAATTCAAAAAGGGTCATCTACCACAGTGTTCATTGCAGCTGTATTTACAATAGCCAGGACATGGAAGCAACTAAGTGTCCAGCCACAGATGAATGGATAAAGAAGATCGGCACATATATACAATGGAATATTACTCCGCCATAAAAAGGAATAAAATTGAGTTATTTGTAGTAAGGTGGATGGCCCTAGAGTCTGTCATACAGAGTGAAGTAAATCAGAAAGAGAAAAGCAGATACTGCATGCTAACACATATATATGGAATCTAAAAAAAAAAAAAATGGTCATGAACAACCTAGGTGCAAGACGTGAATAGAAACGCAGACCTACTAGAGAATGGACTTGAGGATATGGGTAGGGGAAGGGGAAGGTGGGACAAACTGAGAGAGTGGCATGGACATATATACACTACCAAACGTAAAATAGATAGCTAGTGGGAAGCAGCCACATAACACAAGGAGATCAGCTCGGTGCTTTGTGACCACCTGAGAGGTGGGAAAGGGAGGTTTAGAGGGAGGGAGATGCAAGAGGGAAGAGCTATGGGGACATATGTGTATGTATAACTGATTCATTTTGTTATAAAGCAGCAACTAACACACTATTGTAAAGCAATTATACTCCAATAAAAATGTTAAAAAATAGAAAAAATGAAGTATAGTCCTGGACTTCCCTCGTGGCGCAGTGGTTAAGAATCCACCTGCCAAGGCAGGGGACACAATTTCGAGTCCTGGTCCAGGAAGATCCCACATGCCGTGGAGCAAATAAGCCTGTGTGACTTAACTACTGAAGCCCACATGCCTAGAGCCCATGCTCCGCAATAAGTGAAGCCACCACAATAAGAAGCCTGCACACCACAATGAAAGAGTAGCCCCCTCTCGCTGCAACTAGAGAAATCCCCCACACAGCACCAAAGACACAACGCACCCAAGAAGAAATAAATAAATAAATACATTAAAAAAAAAAAAAACCTGTGATTATCCTGATACTGAATTTTATAGAAAATAGGTTAAATTATCTATTTTTATATATCATAACATAAAGGAAAGTTGATGATAATTAATGAAGTGTCTATCAATATATTAAGGAATAAACAAAATGTGATATATACACGTGATGGAATATTACTTGGTCATAAAATAGAATACGTACGTACAACAACATTCATGAAACTCAAAAACTTTGTGCTCTATGAAAGAAACCAGACACAAAGGGACAGGTATTGCATTATTCTATTTATATTAAATATCTGGAATAGTTAAACCCATAGAGACAAAAAGCAAGTTAATGGTCTCTCCAGGGGCTGGAGAGTGGGAGGAATAGGGAGTTACTGTGCAATGAGCACAAGGCTTTCTTTTGGAGTGATGAAAATATTTTGGAGCTAGATAGAGGAGGTAGCTGCACAACATTCTGAATGTACTGAATACTACTTAATTTTACACTAAAGTGGATAATTTTATGTTATATGAATATCACATCAGTTAAAAAATGTAAAACAGAAATTAAAAGCTTCTGCTCACCAAAACAACATCATTCAGAAAATCCAAACACAAGCCATGGTCTGGAAAAAAATATTTACCTTGTACATATGTCAAAGAGTTTCCATCTTAGATAAAATATGTCTATGGCAATTATAATTATTGCTATAAAAGACAGCCCAATTTTTTAAAAGACTGGGTAAAACACTTGAACAGACACTTCAGAAAATAAAATGTGTGACAGCCAAAAATTGCATGGAGAAATGATCAAATAATTAGTCATCAGGGAACAGCAAATTCAAGCCATGAGTTACCACAACACACCAATAAGAATGGCTAAAATTAAAAGATTGACAACACCAAACATTGGCAAAACATGGAGTAGGGCAAATTTTCATACATTGTTGATAAGAATAAAGAAGAACTAGCACTATGCAAAATGGCTGGCAGTTCTCTTATAAAAAATAAATAATACTCCCCGATGGCCCAACAATTCCACTCTTAGGTTTCTATCTAAGAAAATTTAATGCCACCCATATAAAAAACAAATAAGCAAACAAAAAATACTTGACAGAGAATGTTCATAACAACTATATTCAAATGCCTCAAAACTGTAAAGAACCCTAATGCCCCTTGGGAAGAGAATGGATAACCAAATATAAATATTTGTATATTCACACAATGGAATACCACCTAGCAATAAAAATAACCAGTCTTCAAATACACACAATAATATGGGTGAATCTCCAAATGATATGCCAAGAAAAAGGAGAAAAATCTTTACCTAAAACAGTATATACCATAGGATTCCACTTATGTGAATTTCTAGAGCAGGCATAACTAATCTATGGCAAAGAAAAATCATAGCAACAGATGCTTCTATGGAGATGTAGGTTAATATTAACTGGAAAGAGGCAGGAGGGAACTTCCTTGGGTAATAATAAGAATTTGCACCCAGAAGAGGTTTAGGTTACACAGGCTATGCATTTGTTAAACATTTTATTAACCTGAAAAACTCACTGCTAATGAGAAGGTAAAATGTTTTAAACACTTATGTGAAATATTTCATAATGTTGAAAAAACATTTATGCTATGATCCACTAAATAATTATGTTTCCAAACATAGAACCATAAAAATACATCTTATATGCACCAAGATATATGTAAAAAAGAATATTCAGAGAAACATTGTTTATAATTGTCTGAAACTGGAAACAATTTTAATGGCCATCAGTAATAGAATAAAATGATAAATTATGCTACACAGTGAAATATATAGCAAAGTAAATGAATCAACTAGAACTACACCCAACAACATTGATGACTCTTACAAATGCAATTTTGAAAGGGTAAATCAAGACACAAAATATAATTACAATGTGATTCTACTTTTACAAGTTCTGAGAACAGGCAAAACTAAACCATATTATTTAAGGATATGTTCATAAATGCTAAAACTATTTTTTTGAAGAAAGTAAAAGTTTTCACGTAAAGTCCAATGCATTGGTGGGAAGGAATTAACTAAGAAAAAAAATACAGACTGTGGGAAAGCTACTGAACTGTACATAATTTCTTAATTATTCACCTTCTTGATATTTACTTGGATTAGTGTTGTGTGTATAAAATTTTAATCTATGACACTCATTTTAAAGAGAAAATCTTGGCAAAACACTTTTTTTACTTCTACAAACTTGTATTAACCATCTGCTTTCTGGAGACCACATCAGTATAATGTTAGCCTGTGGTTTAATATATGATATATGTAATATGTATATTATATATATTATGTGGTCTAATATATACAACATATACAGGCTTATATATTTTCCAATGACATACGTCAATTGCTACAATATGTACCATCATATACACTATTAAGATAATACTTAAATATAAAAAAATCAAATAAGTATTTTACTATTCAGTGGACTAAGCTATGAGACTTTTGTGCATGAGATGGAAGAAAGTAATTTTTGCCTTCTCAGCAAATTTGTTTTCTCAGGTTATACAGTAATTATGATCATGTACTGAAGCTCCTTTTAATACAGCTTGGTTTGCCTACTTTTGAATATATCTGGCAATAAAGTGTTTTAAAATGTGAAATGGAAGAAATCAAGTATGATTTTGAATGCTTGGTATTTCTGACTCCATCACCAATGTTAAAATTTTAAAGGAGGTGGACTGGGGAGCTTTCCACTGTTGTTTGCTTTTCATAGGAAAAGTACCTGCAAATAAACCTTCATATCTACTAGTTTGGTTCCTCAAGTCTATTCTTGAACTAATGGCTGTTTGACATTCCATGATGAATGGTATGTGCTCAGCTATTTCAGATTTTTCCGTTACTAAAATTACATTTGTAATGTAAGGATGGGTTATTATTAGCTAAAGCTTTTATTTCCTGGGATTAGGTAAAATGAAAGGGTTATTTCTGTTGATACACCCCATTTCACATTGCAATGCAACTATTCAACTGAAAACACCTTTAGATTTCTATTTGAATGGTCAAGGAATGACTGATTATGTGTTATTGGCCTTTAAAGGGCCAGTGTCACTAATAGCCAAAACAAAGTTATTCATTTAATAATTCTATAGAATTATTAATTCTGTAGAGAACTATTTAGATTTTTTTCTCAAAATTTTCCTGCAATATTACTGAAAGGCTTCAAGACATTTAACAAATATGTGAAATAGTATTTAACAAATATGTGAAATAGTATTAACTTTGGATAATGTCAGATGAAATTTTATATTCATATCTAAAAATAATACTTGCGGGGACTTCCCTGGTGTCACAGTGGTTAAGAATCCGCCTGCCAATTCAGGAGACTCGGGTTTGAGCCCTGGTCCGGGAAGATCTCACATACTGTGGAGTAACTAAGCCCACATGCCACAACTACTGAGCCTGTGCTATAGAGCCTGCGAGCCACAACTACTGAGCCCATGTGCCACAACTACTGAAGCCTGCATGCCTAAATCCTGCACTCCACAACAAGAGAAACCACTGCAATGAGAAGCCCGCACACCACAACAAAGAGTTGCCCCTGCTCGCTGCAACTAGAGAAAAGCACATATGCAGCAACGAAGACGCAACACAGACAAAAATAAATAAATAAAAATTTAAAAATAATAATAATACTTGCTTACAACATTAGTAAGATGTATTTTTTATTAATCATTCAGCAATTATCTCTGTTTAGGAATACTTATAAGCATGTGCCATCATTGGGATACACTACCTTATATAATATCATGTTGCTTACCATTGTTTGAGAAAGGATACAATTGATTCAGGAAATACCAAGGGATTTTTCATGGGAGTAAAAATGTAGCAACACAGTTTATGGTGAAGATGGTTTATGAGAACAAGAGTTATTCCTCTGAGAGTGAACAAACCTTTAGTTCTACACCTGCCATGTTTAGCACAAATAATTGGACCCACATGATGTCCATATTATTAAAAATCATCATGTTCCTACTGTTGTAGATAGTATTATACAAATATAATAAAATATAAGTTTCTGAAAAGAGAAAATATGTTGCAATTTTTCTGAATCATAATAAACTGGATATATAGAAATTACTACTAAACCTAGCACTTCTAAAGGAAGTAGTTATAATATATATTTATTTAATAATTTAATTAAATGATAACCTTAAGTGACATTTAGACAAGTCATAAAACATATATGAAGTGTGAAGAGTATACCCACAGTCATAGAAGTAGTTGAATGTATGCTATATTCTTATATTTAAAATCAAATAACTTTTTAAACAGTTGGGTGAATATATGAAAGTAGCTAGAAAATATAATATCTAGAAACTATTCAATAACCCTAAATTTTCTGGCAAGAGTAATGAAGAAAATTATTTCATAATAGCAAATCTGCATGTATAATGAATATAAAATGAAGCTCAGTTGCTGCATTGCTTCTCATATTTAAAACGATAAAAAATTCAGTCAGGAACAATGCATTGATAAGAGAAAGTTAACATAAGGATAAAATAGTAACTTGTTAAACATCATCCTAAATAACTTTAATGCGAGAGAGGGGCCCAAGTCTTCATCTCATGATTTTTTCCTTTTTTTTTTTTTTTGTTTAAATGTTGATTTGGCCGCTGAAAATGAGAGTTTAACATGGAAACACGATGGAGAAGTCTTCCTTACGAGAACAGTGACAGCTGTGCTTCTACTGTGCCTATCTAGTGCATCTGTCCTTTCCGGCTCCTGTCTATAACATGTGCTGGTTTCCTGCAGCTACTCTGCAAAGTTTGCTCTTGTAATCCATGTAGACAGAGGAAGAAAGAAAAAAAATCCCTTTTTAAGGAGTGTTAGCACCCAAGTCACCTAGTCTTTCTATGTGGATAACATGAAGAGACTGTTTTTCTCTTCAGTTTCTCCATATGAGAATTACAACCTCAGAGATCTGCAGAGTGTTTAGATTTCCACTAACCCCACTGCAGGCCACTGAGTTCTTCAGTTTTCTCTTTCTCAAATCTTTCTCTCTCCCCTCCCAACCTATCTGTGCACCTCTCTTTGACTCCTCATTTTCTCTTAGTAGAAATTAGCTAGCCCAGGATTTTAAGTACAGAAATGAGCATTTTTTTACAGTATGAATTTTATGTTTCCTGGCGTTTTTTAATGATATGCTAATTTGAGTCTCCTGTGTTGCTTTGAATGAGAGGCTACAGCTTTAAGGGTGACCCCTATTCTTCTAATCTGTTCTTTAATTGAAGTAGAGACCTAAAAAGCCTACATAAATGCAGAGGCAGATTGGGAAATGGAATTTCTTCTTTCCTTAGATAGTGTTAGGTTATTCACATATTTAGACAGTTACCTAGGCAATAAGCCCATATGGGCTACTATTTAAATATTATCTGACAGTCCTTGGGGCTGATGCAGACTCCCCCTTGCCTCCAAAATAATATTAACCATCTCTACTTCCCTTGACAAAAACATGGGAACAAAGCCTGGTAGCTGCTTTAACTATGCCTCTTCAGAACAAAGGTTAAGGTATTCTAGGAATGGGAAAAAATATTGTATTGAGGATTGCACGTGGAGTAATTCTTTTTTGTCTTTTTAATCTCTCCTTACATTCTAAATGAGAATAGGTGAGGACAAGCAATGAACATAGACTACGTGCCTAGTTGGGTTTCTATCTAACTGACTGTAACCCACAGGCCACACCATTATCCATCACTTTGCCTCAAGTACTATAGAAGACATTGCTTCCCCTATAACTATTACCTCACAATATCATACAATTAAAAATAAACAACCTAACTAACAAAATGAATTATAAGAAATTAAAACATATAATACTGTTTCAAACTATGTTCAACATTGTACTGTTCATACTTTTCTCCTTAGATCTTCTTTAGTAATAGGAAGGGCAATTTAAATGCAAAATGCCTTTTTTTTTTCAAAGAGGGCGTAAACCTATAAATGCATCATTGCACACGTGGATGAACCTTTCATAAAAATGGAAAGTGAGTAATGAGGTGCATCTATCTCCCCTATCCGATTACTTATGAAATTCTATGGCAGGCACATTCATCTATGATTAAATAATTCTCAACAGTTCTCTGCCAAATTTTGAAAAGTATCACACTTGGGTTTTATTTGTGAATGTTTTTATTCCAGATTCTATGAACTCAAATATTTCTCTTATCTCTCCATGAATGACCTCAAATATTTCTCTTATCACCTCTTACTAGTTACTTTCATAAATAATAACTAATATGAAGGGTGACAGTGCTCAAAAATACTTTGCCTATTTTGAGAGATTAATATAGCATTGGATTTTTAATATCTCCACCCCGAAATTGATTTATCATTTGAGTTAATATTCTTAAATATATATATATATATACTATACCTAACATCCTTGATATTTTTTGTATATATATATATATATTTATAGATAGATGATAGAGAGATAGATATTCAGAAAGTTCATGGGGATGTTCTCTACTCTTGAGGCATAGACTGAGCATGGTTATAGCAAAGTGTCCACTAGGGAGAGCTGCCTTACAGCATACCACAGCTAACAGCACGGCCACACTTGATAACGCTCCATCATCAGTAACAGTAATGGAAAAAATAACAGTAGATTTCCCAACCAGGTAAAGTTAGTAATAGTATCTTCCCAACATTCTATATCACTGTGTGATTATTTATGATTCACAGGTATCTGGAACAACATAAATCATCAACTTAGGAGTTTGCTCCCATTTCAATATGGAAAGCACCCTGTTCCAAACCATTTTTATTGTCCAAATCCTGTCTCCTCTTTGTCTGAGGAAAAATAAGTTTATGATAATATTCCCGATTATAAGAAAAAACAAATCACCATGTGCATCGCACTGAATATTATAAAAAGTTGTTATTTAAAATAAAATAGATTTATGTAAAGAACAAATAACAGTGAGAAGCAAAGCATTGCTTTTAAACATTTAAAAAACATTGATAAAAAACAACTGCAAAAACTAAGCAGTTTTAACTATGGAACAAGGCAAATAAACTCTGCCACAATTTTTAATAATGGAGGGAATATATTTTAAAGATTATAATATGATATCATCCTTATAATCAAGATTGTAGTTTCCAATTACTGTATCTATGTTAAAGAAAAGAGAAAATTTATATTGGATTTTGTTTGTGTTTTAAGTTTATTTAAGCACAAGCTGGTTCCACTTCAAAGGGGAATGAAAAAGCCAAGTCATTCAGATTATCTAGAAAAATAAAATTCCCTGCTAATATGCATCATTTAGACATACCTCATAAGACTATATGTGCTGAAAATCATAGCATTGGTGATTTTATATTAAATCTTCTAAATTATATTTTAATTACAATTTGAAACCTTTTTTATTGAATATATATGTATATACGTATACATATATATGTCATTCCTCAGTTACACTTGCCTATTAATATGTGTACAACCTTTACCAGTCCTTTCCTTTTCCTTTACTCTGATTTTACTTATAATCCTTCCACATCATTTAGCTTTGGTTCTAGCCTAACAATTTTTCTATTTTGCAATTGAGTTTAAAGGGAAATGTTATTAAATCAGGGAATTCCATAAATATTGGTTAAAAGTTATAAATAGGCTGTCTTCGGTATTTGTCAACATAGAGTTCTTTCAATTAAAATATTTCCTGGCTACCACAGCGTGGAAGCTGCGGAAATTGGCTCCACATCCAGCTGGCTGATTCAGTAAGAAATCAGCTGGCCTCAATTTAGATTTCTTTTCTTTTAAAGCAGTGCCAAATTGAGGATTAGTATATTGTGGAGAGGGAGGCGGGCAGCTCCACCCCTGATCGGCAGTTCTTCATTCCCTAGAATGGGCTTGCCATCCCAGCCCCAGCTGTGCACTGAATTAATCTACACAGGGAGCTTCTCTGTCTACACAGTTTTCAACAGGCTCATCAAGGTCCTCCACCACTTCTGACAAAAGTAAAATGTGGATCTGCTGACTCTGGATTAGGGAGTCTTTACACAGGCTTTAAACGTAGGCATTCACAAGCACACTCCAAATACACACACACAAACACACACACACATACAGCTTTTATTTGCATATTATGAAGACAGTCAACTGTTAACACTGAATCTTAGGCAAATTGGGTATGTGTATAACAGACAAGAGCAGTTCTTCAGAAACAGGTCCACCTCAGGGAATGGGTATGATTTTACTTCTCCTGAACTTGTTCTTCCAAACTAAGGGTATAATAATAATGTAGTTAGCAACTAGCCTGAGATGGGACACATCCTTTTCACTGCCACTTGCAAATATTTATGTCATTACCCCGTCACTGCCCCCTTCTTAGAGTAGCTTCTACTCAAACCCCCCAGGCCAAAGTCTATACCCTAGTATTTCCACGTTCTTCTTCGCAGCTTCTCAAATCCCATGAGTTAACTAAGTGACTTTATGAACGAATCTTGTTTTTCTACCACTAAGGAAGTATAGCACATGTATTCAATTTTATTGTGTGTTATTGTTCCTATAAATTGTGACCTTTTGTGAAAAATTCTCAGTCTTTATTTTTGAAGTATTGCTGATGATAATGTCTAAGAATATTGTTTAGGGTTATGACCTCACTCAAACTGTGAGCCAGCTAAACATGTTTGTTTAGGTTTTGTCTTGTTTTACATAATCTTCTATCTGTAGACCATGTATTTTCATAAATATCCAAAAAAGACATTATATTCATAATTAATTTAAAGTTTTTTCAAGGGCTTCCCTGGTGGCACAGTGGTTGAGAGTCCACCTGCCGATGCAGGGGACACGGGTTCGTGCCCCAGTCTGGGAAGATCTCACATGCTGTGGAGCAGCTGGGCCCGTGAGACATGGCCACTGAGCCTGCTCGTCCGGAGCATGTGCTCCACAACGGGAGAGGCCACAACATTGAGATGCCCACGTACCGCAAAAAAAAAAAAAAAAAAAAAAAATTTCAAAAAAAAGACAATTCAAAAAGAATTTTAGCACAAATATTTAGCAGATATCTCATTTCATCTCATTTTTCTGATAACTGAGGACTTGCTTTATAATTTGGATGAGTGAATAGAAATATACATCTAGAGGGGCTCTTGATTAGTCTCCTACAAGGATCTACAGCAATCATATTAGTGGAATTAACATTCTGACAAAAAAGATGTAAAAAAGATAGCAAAGATATTAATAATGATATATGTTGATAAATATATTTCAGGCCCTGGTCCTCTGTGTCTTTACCTATGAATATATTGCATACATTTCCTTAATTTAATTTCTTAATAACCACTGGCTTTTTAACATGTTCGAGGTCCAAGGTCAACTGCTGCAGCTTTCCAGCAGCAAAGCTAAGTCAATGAAACTTAACTTTCAGGATTTCCTCATGATTTCCATAAAATTTATAATAGTGGGTCATGAAGTTATCAAACCTTCATCTATGCAAAACTTGTCTGAAGTGGCTGAAAAAACAGGAAATGCACTTGAAAACATCAAGTTGTGTGTATAGAAATAAAATGAGGAATACATAAAGAAATGAAAAGTAGAATGTTGGTCACATTGTTGGTATCTGCCTATCATTCTTACAAATAAAAAAGCTGACTTGTAGATGTGAATGTTCACCCAGTTTATACAAAAGGCATACTTTCCTCCTCTCTTTTCAGAGGTGAATTTAAAAATCTGTATTATATGTGTGTGTTTGAAGAGAAACAAAAGCAATAGCAAGAATAAAACAGGAAAATAAATATATCTGTTGATCAAGAAGCAATTTCAATTGCAACTGCTTGTGTAGAGATGAAATGGTTTCTGGTGCCAGACTCACAGTAGGAAAACGTCATTTGGATCCTTTGCCACTGTTGTGTTGTATGGGATCCCGTAGGAAAACGAAGGGAAGTGCTTTTCATTTTTGGCCACAGTGCCTGAAAATATACAAGGAATGAGGAGGAAAACAGGGTGACATCAATGGTCATAAAAATATGACCTTCATCTTGATATAATAAGACAAATAAAAAGTTTCCACAGCACCTGGCATTTAAACATTAAAGGAAGTTGTAAGGACAACCTATTCTTTTACAATGGGCCTATTATTCTGTTTTTTCGAATATTCCCAATATTCACACTTTTGAGTCACTGAAAACTTGCTATGCTACCTCAGAGAAAGTTAAAATCTTCAGAAGCTAAACTAAACATAAGTCGTTTTTGCCACTTTAGGTAAAAGCACTGTGAATTTGTATTAAAGAACCATCTTTCTTCCATTGGTTGCAGTCTGGTCCTTCTGCCAGTCCAAGTGATTGTCCCTACCAAGGAGTGATGCTCAATAAACTAGTAGGTTTCTCTCTGCCTGGAACTGAAACTTCCTAGAGATTATCATACTAAGTGAAGTAAGCCAGACAAAGAAAGACAAATATCATATGATATAACTTGTAAGTGGAATCTTTACAAAAAGATACAAATGAATTTATTTACAAAACAGAAATAGACTCACAGACATAGAAAACAAACTTATGGTTACCAAAGTGGGAGGGATAAATTAGGAGTTTGGGATTAAAATATACACACTACAATATATAAAATAGATAACCAACAAGGACTTACGGTATAGCACAGGGAACTGTACTCAATGTCTTGTAATAACCTATAATGGATGAAAATGTAAAAAGAAGAATATATATATTTATACATATATGTACAACTGAATCACTTTAATGAACACCTGAAACTAACACAACATTGTATATTCCAATAAAAATTAAAAAACAAAAACAAAGCTAGAGACCTCGGGGCTGGTTTAATCTTAAAGAACTGTCCCTCAGTTGCCATTACCATCAACTTGGGAAGTGTACAGCTGTCCTGATTTCAAGACTTCTCCAACTTTTTCCCTCAGCTCTTCCTTCATTTATGCTCATAATTTTCCCATACATTTTTCTGTTTGCTTAAGTTATCCAGAGTGAAATTCTCCTAAAACCAAAGAACCAGAAGAGACATGAAGTGGTTAACTTTGTGTGCATAGATAAAATTACAGTGACAATTTTATTAAAGATAGAATGTGTGTGTGTTAACTCTACTCTAAATTGCATGTATTTATTTTATTTGAATTTAGTGCTCCCTCACTGAGTTTTTTAAAAAATGATAGTAATAATAATAAAATTAAAAAGCTAGTGTGCCTTTTTTTCTGTGATCTCACTTTGAATTGGGCCTCACCTAGCTATGTCCTCCTGATTTCCCAGACAGTCAGAAGAGGGTCCTCCTGGAGAAACCAAGAACCGGTGGATCTTGAGGAAAGTTGCCTTTTTCGGGATGTAGGATAGTTCTTACAGATTTTTTCCTTTATTAGAATTAGATTTCCTTATAATCCTTTATTTACACTATATTTAAATATAAGGAAATATACAGTTTGTTGGGTCTCACCTAAGGAGGAGAAAAAAAGACATGAAACATACAAATATACAGTTATGCATACATATTTACATATAGTTTTTAAAATAAAGCTCCCATAATTTTAGGCTTTGGGAAGAGTCTGTTGATTATTTACAAGATAAACATTCCCTCTTCCTGAAGTAAGTCAGAAAGGGAAAAACAAATATCGTATATTAACGCATATTTGTGGAGTCTAGAAAAATGGTACAGATGAACTGGTTTGAAAGGCAGAAATAGAGACAGAGATGTAGAGAACAAATGTATGGATACCAAGGAGGGAAAGGGGGGGTGGGATGGAATGGGATATTGGACTCACATATAGACACATATGTATAAAATAGATAACTATGAGACTCTGCTACATAGCAAAAAGTAATAATAATAAATTATGTCTGAAACCTCAAAAAAAATTTACTCTTCCTTCTTTACCAACACACGTTTTTGGGGTGAATGAATAAGAAACATGCCCACTGAAAAATAGTGTTTGACTCCTATCATTATAGATAGCAGTGGCCATGTGACTAACTTCTTGCTTGTATGAGATTGGTTAAGGTTTTAATGGGAGCTTCCTAGATAACTCCTTATAAAGGTATCTGACTTAGCCGAAATGTAGCTTTAGTCCCTCTATTTCTTTTTGATTTTAATCTTTCTTACTTGGAACGTGGATGTAATTACTTAAGATTCAGCAGCCATCTTGTAACCACAGATTGAATATAAAAGCCAGGCAGAGATAGAGATAGATAGATAGAGAGAAAAGACTGAAGGCACTCAGAACATTTATGAGGTCGGCCAGAAGAGCCTCCATATCAGTGCTGGACTGTCTACCTTTGCACTTATTTTACAAGATAAAAAATAAATAAATAAAAAACTCTGTCTTCTTTAAGCCACTATCTTCTTTAAACCATTATTTTTCATATCTTATATTTGCAGTTGAATTGCTGGAAGATAGAGCCACCAACATGTTTTGTTCATTTTTAGTACTTTATAATTGAATTTACCCTATTGCTATCTTTTCATAGCACTATTAAAAGTTTCTTGTTTTTACATTTGTTTTTGGTAGCAATAACTGTATAGTTCTAGTCAATAGGTTGGACATCACATTGGACAACATAGATTCACATCCCAGCTCTTTCACTGGTTAATTTTACAACATTGCTCAAATTTTAAAATGTTTCTAACCTGCTTTTTTTTCTTCCATAAATTGGAAAAAAATAATTATAATACCTATATCAGAGGATCATTCTGAGAATTAAAAAATGCTTTGCACAGTGTCTGACACATTATAAACACTTGATAGATGATATTCATTATAATAAATTATACTGTATATGCAAATGGTAGTACTAGTACTATCTCATAAGAAGCAGGAAATAAACAGTTTTTCAGAATAGGATGTTGGATTGTACCTATCTAAATGTGCCCTGTGGTCTAGTCACTCTTGAACAATATTTACAACATTTTAGAGTTATAAATTTGTATAATCAATGACTAACAAGAAAAAGTAAATAAAAATTATATGAGAATCAAATTCATAATTCTGGCATTCATAATTTTGTATCCTAATCAAGTGAGAGGTAACATAAATATATATTCTAAAAATAATGGAAATTGAGAATTGTGTCCCTTTCAAACTTCAAGCTACCTTTCTTTTCATCTCCCTACCATTTTTACCCACAAATTAAAAGGGTAATACCAGCTGCAAATTGCCAATAAGAAATTACCATTAGGGTCTATGAAAAAATGTATGTATTTCCATGAATTATACATATAAATATTGTTTCTTCTCAGATATGTATTTCTACCTCAGCTCTTTTCTTAAATTAACCCCTAATACACACAACTAGATACATATCTCAATGGCAAAAATCTTTTAAAACACCTTTCAAGCATTATTTTTAGCTCCACTGTTTGCTTTCAGATCTTTCTATCCCTTGTTCTGATGGGACCAAGAATATCTATTTACTTTGGTAGTCAGGTATATGGGCTATTATTTAAGTAGCATTTTCTGTGCACCAATCATTTATATAAAATGAAAAATTGATTGATATTATGAAGGTGCCAAAATACTGCTACTTGTTTGATTAAGAAAATTTGTTTTATTGCATTTTATCTAGAATGATTTAGAATTATCATTTTAATTACATTTCTCAGCCTCTGACCTGGGGTAGCTAGTAAAATCACTTTTCTTAAACTCTTTAAATTCAAGTGCCATGCTTTTATTTTCCTCAAGACTCTGTAAGATAGGTGTACCATTAAGAAGGCCAGTAGTAAGAGTAAAAACCCTGCTCCCTTTATAAACAGACATCTATAAAAGAAGAAAAAAATTATCAGAGTTAGAAGATCAAACTCTGTAGTTTATTCACATGTGAACCTTGCTAAGGTGGAAGTATTCCAACAGAGTCTAAAGTAAATAAAAATTTAGGCTGAGATAGGAGAAGAAATGAAAATTCTACTTCAGGGGAGGCTTGGGAAAACAGGATTTAGTGCACAACATTAGTGTGAGATTTGCTTATTTAAGGGACTTATTACATCTGCATTTTGATGACTCTTACTTCCACACTCTGCTTTCCTGACACTTTTTTACAAATAAGAAAGTGTGTTTTTCTGCACCTCTACACTTATGATTCCTCACTCAGCAAGGCTTGCACTTATTAAAGTTTTTTATTACCACTTTGTTTAAAGGGGTGTTTGGACTCTAGCAGGTAGGCAAATCTAGAGGGGAAATCCTTTTGAAAGTATTCATAATGGAATACAAGAATGAAAAACAAAGTTAATGCTGTGGGGGTTTTTTCCTGGTCTCTGCAGATACATCAGATTCAGATTCCCACACTTTGACTCAGTAATATGTGATAGATATTCTCTTAGGTTCAAATAACTAACAGTGTAAGAAATCCCTTTCCATTTATCATTGTGTGAATATAAACATTAATTTCGTATTAGGGGACTTCCTTGGTGGTGCAGTGGTTAAGAATCTGCCTGCTAATGCAGGGGACACGGGTTTGAGCCCTGGGCTGGGAAGATCCCACGTGCTGTGGAGCAACTAAGCCCATGTGCCGCAACTACTGACCCTGTACTCTAGAGCCAGCGAGCCACAACTAATGAAGCCTACAAGCCTAGAGCCCATGCTCTGCAACAAGAGAAGCCACCACAATGAGAAACCTGTGTACCGCAACAAAGAGAAGCCCCCTCTCGCCGCAACTAGAGAAAGCCCGCACACAGCACTGAAGAGCCAACACAGCCAAAAATAAATAAATAAATAAATAAATAAATTTATTTAAAAAAAAATTAGTATTAGGATATGACCTACTGAAGATAGAACAATGAAGATGCATTATTTCTTTCTCTTCAATAATAAAGTGTATTCTGAAGAAAATTCATGGTGCTAATACAAATCAGTTCTATCATTTTCTGACAAATGGTTTAGCCCATTTTCAATAATAGTGTTTTTTTAGTAATTTTTCTAATTTACAAGTTTTTTATTTTTATTTTCTATTGTTTTATTGATGAAACTTAGTGGAGTAATGGAAATAATAATAGATACACTAGTATTTTGCTGAATGTCTTTCTATTAATAAAGTTTTCCCTTCCCAGACTATGATGCCCTCATAGATGGACAAATGTACTTAGTCTTTAAAGAATGATGACAACTGTTAATTTTTATTTTAAGATGAGTCATGAGTGTTCCAAATCCATAGAATTATCTAGGCAGTAGAAATCTTGAGCTTCAGAAATTTTTTTTTATGGTATGACTTCCTTAGTTTTCAGCATTCAACTAGCATATATTGCACACTAATTTTAAATGATAAAAATGGGTCCATACTGTAAAAGTGAATGAAGCATGGTTGAAAAGCTGAAGGACCTTAGATATCACTAACTTGAACAAAAAATGATATGGTTACATTTTCAGAAAGAAGAAAGCACAGAGAAAGTGTTCCTACTTTGAGAGAGAATCCTAAGTTTTCACCAGGGACATGTTCAAGATGAGTAAGAAACCAAAAAAGAGCATTCAGTTCAAGAATTTTCAGAAAGAGAAGCTTCAAACTGCATTGCTTGTTCAGGAAATCAGGAGCTGCTCTTTCTTGCAGTACAGAGATTGTAACCAGGTTATAAGGCATAAGGAGAAAATGAAGGAAGTTTTGGAACAGGTTGTGAATTTTTCTGTTACTGCTGCCAAGTTTCTGATTTTCGTTTGTTTGTTTTTTTGTTTGATTTTGTGTCTTAGTCAATGCACATTACAGGTAAGATCAACTCAGGTGGTATTACAAAACTTTTTTTTTTTCATTTTAAGGGAGAGGTTCTATTTCTCCTTGTTTTATGTAAACAGGCAAAGGAACGTTTTCTGTCCAAATGGGTTATCATCTGCTCCTTATATTGTGTCAAACATGACAACTCTCTTCTGGGTTGGGAAGCTATTACTTCAGGAGGATCTAATGACCAGAATTTGGAGTGCTGCATAGTAGAGCAACATTTGGCCATTGACTAAATATTCCAAGTCAGTACAGGATTTTAAATATCAATCTTATATAGAGAGTTGTTCAAATGTAAAAAATACATGTGGAATTTGTTAATAAGAACATGTCAATACAAACTATCTCTCTTTTCTGAATTGGAGTACCATGTAGGTATCTAGATGCTTTGGATCTTTGAGTTCAGAACCATCCAGAATTTCTACTATTTGAGTCCTCCTAGGTCATTTGAGAAATCAGAGTTATCTTTGCCCCATGGAGTAAAACCTATTTGTTGCTTTTGCTTCCACATTGTTTTCCCTGCACTTCAATCCTAGTAAATAATTTACATAAAATAAACAAGAAATGGCTAATATTTCCTTTTCTTCCACAAGGAGAGGAAATTTAAACCCCATCGTTACCAACCTCCACTTTTCCCTGTTGTCTTAAATTGGCTGATTTATAACTATTTCTCAAATTCCTGTCTTCATTTGCTACTGCAGCTTTGTTAGTACACTCTTCTAAGTATTACTTCCAATATCATAGGTCTCTGGCAATCCCTGGAGGATACTATTCTGAATTCCAGTTCTCTCATTTAGTAGTAAATATTCATTCTCTATTGCCTTCTATAAACATCCTCAAATGCTCTATCCTCTTGGAGACCCCAAAAATGTGCTTTTCAAATGCTCATACCCACATAAATCCTTCCCTCTCACCTCAGAAGGCAAGACTCTGCATTCACTAAGGTTCGTTTAGATCTTTATTCTTTTGCAGAAACTTACCATATTCAGCACTAAATCATCTGCACACATGTAGACTTCTTAATAATAGAGGCAATGCTTACCTAATTTTGTATTCCCAACACTTTAGCACAATGTCAAGCACTTAATAAATGCCTAATAAAAAGACATAACATATATGTGGTAAAGTATATTTTATAATAAGCTTTTCAAGAAAAATCAGGTGTCATGTATGCATTCCATTACGTGGACTTCACCTAACATTTTCTAGAGCAAAGGTAACTGCTTCACATCTAAGATGGGAATAAACACTGACATAATCCCAATTTTAGACTGTTTTCTTATTATTTCTTAACACTGAAAATTAAAATATCAGAAAATAAGTTTTTCTTTCATGAAAGAACTAAGATGTTGAAAAGTCATTGAACATTATTTTTCCCATTACAATTAGTAAGAGGAATTTAGACCTATCACTTGACTTCTTGTGTGCAGATGATTTTTGGAACAGAGTTATTATTTTTGTAGAGGGAAGCTACAAAATTCAATTCATGGACAGTTGTTCTTTCCACATTATTACACTAGATATGCCTGTTATTCTCTGGAAGACTTGTCACTCTTATGACTCTCTAGAAACACTTTGTTTGAGGTCGGAGAAAGAGGTTGCATTCTGATGATTTGTTTTGCCTCCTATGGTTTCCTCCTTACTCTTGAAATACATTCTTTCCAACAATGGCATCACCGAAAGGGGCATTTAATGATGACAATAAGAATAAAATGTCTGATGAAATAGCTATTGGATTCTTCATATTTATAAAGACAATAATTATAACTTTGACATTAATTGCAGCCCATTGGTGGTTTTTTTACTCTGCCCTTGCCAATAAGCTCTAAATCCAGGCTTCAATTTCTTTTGCATTAACTCTGCCTTGAATATCATGATTACCATTTAACTTGGTGGTTACATAATCCTAGTGAGATTTTAATGTAGACATCTTGCCTTAACTTTCTTTCCTTTAACAACAACAAAAAAGGAAAAGGTGGCCCCTAAGTAAATGAAACTCAATTTCACGGCACATTATCTCTCTCAATTCTTTCCTCACAGCTTTCATTTTCATTAAAATCACAGACAACCATAAATTAATAATTACTTCAGGTTGACTAAATGCAGGCCGTACTACTTAGTTCTTGCTTTCCTACAGTGGCCCTTCTTGTTTGAGCTGGAAAAATGTTAATTTAGATAATGTGGTTTGCCCCTTGTCTTATAACTCTGTTTTGCAGTTTCACTGATCTATAATGGTCTGTTCTTATTAGATAGTATTAGCTTTATCTTTTGTTCAGTCAAGCTTTTACACTTTGCTTGGAAGATAACTATTGCAAACTCTCAGTTGAAATGTGTCATTATCTACATATCTATTATATTTCAGTGCTTCTCAAAATGCTTTCTGTGTTTACTAACTTATTTGTGATTCCACATATTCATAAATGTATTGTCCATTAGCTTACAGTGTATGCTAGAGACACTTAAAAGGAGAAATGAGATATACAGACAAAATTCTAACCCTTTATAATTATGAGAATTTCAAATAAGCTATATTATTTTACATTTCAAAAGATTCAGAAAGTATTTGTTTCACTTAAAGAAACAGTAACTAAAAATTCAATTCAACTGCTTCTTTTCTGATATTTGAAAATGCTGATTAGCCTTGACACATTATTATATTGTTTACTTAAAACTCTACTTCCTTAGACAGCTTTTTAAGATATATATCTATTTTTATAGAGGATCCAGAGGGAATGCAGTTACACAATTGTGCTTTAGTACACTAAGAACAATAAAATACAGGATCTGCCAGCTGAAGTGGAAGTTAACAGTTTAGTCTCTGGCAATGTTATTTTTGAAAATGCTTTCACTTTCTTAAGTTTAGGTAAAGCTAGTGGTTGATTTGAACTAGAACTCCCTCCATACTTTAGAACGCATGTTATAGTGAATGATGTTTTCATGTAAGTTAAATAATTTAGGTTATAGAAAAGAAAAAAAAACCTTTTGGTTAACAATCTATTAATATTTCTAAACTTATTTCAAGATTTTTGAAAATTAAATATTTACTTGGTTGAAGGTATGATAAGGAAACCTTCCTTTAGCGTAAAGTTCAAATCACTTACATCACAACACAACGGTGCTCTCAATGAAATTCTTAAATAAACATTCTCACCTTCTGCCCTATGTGACAAACATTCCTCTTTAAAATGTTTCTTTTTTCCTTTGGATTACCTATAAATAATCTTTATTTCTATCATCTAAATTGAAACCATATACTGCAGGATTGGAAGATATCATATCTACCTCTGCTCAGTTAGGGAAGGAAACAATTTGTAAAAACAAAATAAATTATTTTTCAAGGAATATACTGTAACTGATTCAGAAACTAAACTCATTCAGTGAGTATATTTTGACTCCATTCAAGTTATGGCCATTTTTAGAATAATAGCCTGGGTTGACATTCTTCAGTGTTAACTGATATATGTAATTGCCACCAAACTAATTTGAACTGATGTTATTAAGTTATAGAGAAACATGGCACTTTTATTAATCAATTTTCCAATGAATTTTTCCTTAACCAATGATTAATCACATAAGCCACATTCACTAATGATTATATCCTGAAAAGTTTCATGTGACTTGAAGGCATAGTTACCCTGAACCCCACAATCTAAATAGTCCCAGAAGAGACATTTGAAATGACTCATACAATACAATAGTTTGAAATTGATCTGGGAATCTCATTTCCCTCTTTGTACCAAAGCTCAACTCTGTTTGCTATAAATATTATGATACTATTTTGCACGTATTACTTCATTCAGTGCTTTAGCTAAAACATAACTTGCCTAATCATACAAATTAATTTTAGAGACATTGTACTTTTAACCCCATATTCCAAAATGCATTTTCATAGGGAAGCAATTGGAAGAATTTAAGTGTATTATGGTATATAAACTATTAATCTTTCTCTACGTTTAAAAAGAGAAAGATTTAAAAAGAAAAATGAATTAAACATATTAGAATTTTATCATTAAAGTTAACTAGATTAAGGGAATGATGTATAACAGATTTTATTTTCTTTTTAGTCTCAGGCTAAAGATTTATGTGTACATTTTCAATAAGTTCCTCCCCTGATATAGAAATATCACACTCTCTAATCATTTCTTTTTTGAGTCTATTTTGTATTCATATATATGTTTTATATTTTAATATATGACATTCATGTAAATCTTAAAAAGAAGCAAGTGACCTCTATTGCTTAAAGGGTTCATTTATTAATTGTTTATCTGTAACTGTGAAATTATGTGAAATGGGCTTTGTTGTCCAGCAGACCTTATATCTCTGACCCATCTTGTAGCCTTTCCTGGTGTTTTGACATGTTACTTTTATTCTTTGAACCTCAACAATTTCTTTGGTAAAATGAGAGTGCACTTACTTCATAGGATTATTTTGAACATTAAAGAATAAAATATTTTAAAGTGCTTGGAAAGTAACACCTCCAAAGAACATGTGTTTGTCCCTTTATTTTACTTTTCAAAATTATTGGCTAAATGGAATTTTAATTTTTAGTAAGACTAAATAGCAGTGGATTACTTAGAAAATAGCTCATATTTTTACAACATGAAAGGGATGTCTGTATTTTTTCTCGATTAGCTTAAGAAAGAAAATGTTATGTTCTATATTATAATGTACTGTTGCAAGAAATATGGCCTAAAGCTTATTCAAGCTGTAAGTAATGTTAATAAATTTCAAACAGTTATATTACTGTCTATGAGGGGTAACAGCAAGAGTTGAAGGACAGGAGAGAGGTTTAGAAAAATATTTGATTCCTTGAAACAAAAAAGTGAAAAGGTTTGTAATGGTCTTCAAGCAGGACAACTCTCCTAGGAACACTGCTGGAATTCTGGTGTCTCTGACTGGCTGGGAACCATGATAAAAGTCCACATAGCCAAGGGTATACTTCCACTAGAGCCCCTTGCTTAGAATAGATAATAGAAACTAGTCATGGAGGATAGGCAGAACATCAAACATAAACTGAAAAACTTAATTCAAGACACTCCCAACAAACAGTTGAGATTGGTTTAAGGGGGTCAATGACTTCCTTCTACCCCAAATCTCATGATATAACAGAAAGCATATTTTAAAGAAGAACAAATCCATACAGACTCTGATAAATAAGTACATTACATTTTCAGTAGTCCATAAATAATGAATTCTTAAAGTTAGAAAATCTATGAATATAAATATGTTGAAGAACAAAACTGGAGTAAACTTAAGTCCTAAACACATTCAGGCTGAAATATGACAAAGTAGAAACATTGGAGAAAGACCAGGTCTTGAATCAATAAGCAGTGTCACTGTCTTGTGGTGATAAACCAGAGAGATGCATTTGGAGCAGTTAGGTGGCCCAGATTCTTCTTCTTTCCCTGATTGTCCTTAGCATTAGTAATAGTGATATTTATAGACAAACTATAGCGGTGGATCTAGTGCATGTGGAAAAAAAAAAGTGGGACTATGGTTTAGGTAACCACTAATTCCTAGAAAAGATAATCCACACATCTACACTAGAGACTATTAGCCCATATTAAGAATTCCCAAAATTTCAGGAAAATCAGCAAACAACGATAGTTAATAGACATCAAAAATTTATGTGACAGGCACTATGCTATGTACTTTATATTCATTATCTGGTTTAACCTCTACAATAACTTATAACAAATATCAGTATTTCCACTTTATTTTATTTTAACTGGTGAGGAATTTTCTGCTTGAAAGTTGAAATAATAACACTCAGGTCATACAGCTGAGAAGCAGGAGAACTAATTGGCATTTGATTGTAAGTAATCCGACCCCAGAGTGTGTGCTCTTAGCAGCCATGCTTGATGGTGTATCAGAATTCTAGATCACCCCAGAAAGATTCAGAAAGGGAAAAGATGGAGAACATGATCATTTATTCTAACCTTTACCTCATAAAATTTCCAAAAGAATACTTACATATGATCCAGTAATCACACTTTGGGAATTTACCCAAAGTAGTTGAAAACTTATGTCCACACAAAAACTTGCATACAGATGTTTATAGCAGCTTTTTTTCATCACTGACAATACTTGGAAGCCACCAAGATGTCCTTTAGTAGGTGAATGCATGAATAAGCTCTGGTATATCCATATAGTGGAATATGATTCAGTACTAAAAATAAATGAGCTATCAAGCCATAAAAAGACATGGAGGAATCCTAAATGTATGTTACTAAGTGAAAGAAGTCAGTCTGAAAAGTCTACATACTTTATGATTCTAAGTATATGATGTTCTGGAAAAAGCAAAATGATGGAGATAGAAAAAATATCAGTGGTTGCCAGGGGTTGGGTTGAGTAGGGGAAAAATGAAAGGTGAAACACAGAGAATTTTTAAGGCAGTGAAAATCCTCTATATAAGACTATAATTATGATTACATATGTTTGTGCCAATCCATAGAATATACAACACCAAGAGAGAACCCTAAGGTAAACCACGGACTTAGGGTGGTGATAATGTGTCAATACAGGTTTGTTGATTGTAACAAACACTACTCTGTCGGGGGATGTTAATAAAAATGGAAGCTATGCATGTGTGGGAGCAAAGGCTATACAGAAAATTCTGTACCTTCTGCTCAGTTTTGCTATGAACTTAAAACTGCTCTCAAATGTGTTTTAAATAATTAGAAAATTAAAAGTCCCAAAAGGGAATAAAAGAGTAAAAATAATCAAGAAAATAATAGAAGAAAATAGTTGAGAACTAAAGCAAAAGTCTTCAGATTGAAGGATGCACAAAATACTGTACAGGATTAATAGAAAAGACACACAGTTAGATAAATCATGACATTTCAGCACTGCATGGATAAAGAGAACATCCTAAAAGCTTGTAGAGTGAAAAAAAAAGTTTTACAGGATTCTAAAAAAGCATTTAACAAATTTGTAAGAAACCATAATTTTAAACCTGTTTCATTAATTACTTAAACTTTCATTTACATGTGAAAACAACAAAAACAACAAAATAAAGATATTTCAGATTAAAAAATACTCAAGGTTAATACTCCATACAATAATCTGTTTAAACATTATTATAATTCTGTCACTAACTCTCCAGATGATCATGACTGGTGTTGGAGGCAGGATATGGGTGGAAGGTCTGGGGAAAAGGTTAATAGCAAAGTTCTTGTCTTATTCAGAAGAAAGACAGATGATTATTATTTATATATTGATCAAAAATATTTATCTGTTAAATGTTGGTAAATAGTGACAAGGAAACTATAAATAGGATATGCATCCCCTAAACCACTAGAAAATAAAAAATAAAGGGAAGAAAGAAACTGGTAAAAATGCAAAACCATAAAAGAAAATATAATAAAATGGTAGTACAGCATGTTAATAAACCCAAATTTATGAGTGATCCTAACAAATAAGACTGAGTTCATACCTTCATTAAAGATACAAATTATCCAACATTGTTAAAAGAAAATCCATAATGTGGGAAAATAAAAATCTAAATATGAAAAGTTTAAAAAAAGCAAAATTACATACATCTCAACATATAAATATAATTGATTTGAAAAAATATACCTATCAAGAAATATTTACTAACAGAAACCAATTTTAGCACTAGTAATGTCAGGCAAAATAGAATTCAGGTCAAAATTGGACTACACTTTATATTTTGCTAAAATTTATTATTCATCAATATATATTTTGAAATATAAAAGAGAAAAGAAAGGGGCCAAATAAATACATAATATATATACTGAAAGATGTGACAAATTTCCCTCTGCAACTGACATATCAAAACCCCAAAACTAAGGAAAACAAAGAAATATAAAGATATGAATAACAAAATTGTGTGGAACTAATATATACACTGCTCATTTTTAATGTGTCAAAGAAAATGCATTTATTCAAAACACATGAAATTGTTACAAAATTGACCTTAGAGTCCAAAGGAAAATCTCAATAAAATAATTTTTAAAAGCATATTTTAGGGCTTCCTTGGTGGCGCAGTGGTTGAGAGTCCGCCTGCCGATGCAGGGAACACGGGTTCGTGCCCCGCTCCGGGAAGATCCCACATGCCGCAGAGTGGCTAGGCCCGTGACCCATGGCCGCGGAGCCTGTGCTCCACAACGGGAGAGGCCACAACAGTGAGAGGCTCGCGTACCAAAAAAAAAAAAAAAAAAAGGCATATTTTATAAGCTATACATCAGGTAACAACTAATGGTGTTTCCCATTAAAAAAAAAAAAGCTGTATGATGTAGCCAAAATATTGCTTGTAATATGTTAAGACGTGTATTAATTTCAAACTAAGATGGACTGAAAATAAAGGAATCCACCTATTGTTCAAAATTTTGAAGAAAAGAAGCAAAAGCAATATAAAAAATAGAGATAAATACAAAAAATAATGGGACAGAAGATAATAAGGAAATTGGTTTCATGAATATCACCAAAAGCTGGTTCTTTGAAGAAGATCAATAAAACAGGTAAAATTTTGCAAACCAGAATAAGAGAGAATTGTAACAAGAAAAAAATAACATTAAAATTAGAAAGGATGTGTAACAGAAGAGGTTAAAACTCTAATATATTTTCGTGATGAAAATATTGGAATATTTTTAAAAATTACAAAGTAAGAATAATTCGAACAGAGCTCATCAGGAATAAAGAAATAATCCTATGACCTGCCAGAGGCAAAATAAGTGGGTACCACTTTAAGCAAATATGCTTTAAATATTCATTCAAATTTCATTTTGAAGAGAAGGGAAAGATTACTATATACTTACCACACACCAGGCACTATTCGAAGCATCATATATGGATAATCTAATTTAATCCTCACACACACACACACACACACAAAAAAAAAAAAAAAAAAAAAAAACTATGGGGCACACAACATTTATCTGCCATCACATAGCTAGGGTAAGCAAGGAAGCTAATATCCAAACATAAACTGTCTGGCTCCAGAGCCCACAGTTAGCTTCCATGCTATTCTGTCTTCTGTTAATAAAAGCATAAGCCTACTTCTTTAGGTGTGTGATTCATACGTGAGCATCCCATAGTCCTTTTCTTTAAGCTTGACCGAAAACAAACTTCACTATCATCGGAGTATAATCTCATCAGAGTATAATGAGCTATTTAAAAGTTGCTGAATCCTCTGTAAGCACAATGGAGCAAGGGGTTTATGATGTAGAGTACATGTAGAGTCTCTAAGTGTAGCAAAGAGCATTGTGCTTTTCTCAACACTTATCACAAAATATAGATACCCCAATCCACTCATTAAACATGTCTTAAAGCATGACAAAGGTCCTCATGCTAAAGGAATAAGTTTCTTTGCTATCAGAAAAACAATTACCTTTTAGGGGGATCCACAATTCTGTGTGTTTGACATGAATAAATTAAAGCTAAGAAACTATTCCATGTACTGATTAGGAGTATGATGGATTTAAATTGTATCAGTTGGATAAGAGGTCACTCTTGGAAAATGGAGTTATCAGCACCATATCTATATTTAATTCAGTGATATTGTATCACCCCATAGATTATGCCCTGCCTTGAAATCTCTCCTACTTCACTTTAATCCTTCTCTGTCTCTTGGTCAGTTTTGCTTATCAAGATAGCAAGAATAAAATAAGGACTTATAAACAAGAATAATTATAAATCTCCAATTATTCATATTTGGAAAATGAAAAGTTTTTTAGTAACCAAGAGAGAGTATAACATAAAAATTAAAAGTACAGAATCTAGATGCAGGCTGCTTGGTGTGAATCTTGGTTCAGCCATCCTTTCCTGTGTGACCAGCGGAAGTTTCTTAGCTCATCAGAGTTTCAGGCTTCTCCTCTATAAAGGGATGACGGTAGCCCTACTTCCGAGGAATGTTGAGATTAAATGAGATAATATGTGACTGCACTTAAGCATAAAGAAAGAGAGCTACAATTATTTTTCTGCTTTTTGAATCTTGCTTATATGTATTATGTACGAAACACAGCTTCTAATTTTCTCTTCTGTTGATTTTGTTTGTTTTCTGGAATCCTAAATTTATGGTGCTTTAAAATTTTTTTTCTGTTTCTTATGTACTTGATTCTTGGGTTATTCCATCT